>NW_022436950.1:34346332-34403936 GCF_009761245.1 Sapajus apella
AAAAAAAAAAAAAAAAAAAAAGAAAGAAACATTTAATACATCTCCTGTTAATAAGGAAGCTGAGGCATGAATGTTTGACTTGCCCATGGACAAGATGTTAAGCAAAAAGAATACAGGTAAAAATGCTTGTCACTATAATCTGTCATATTTTGTCAATATTCCTTAAAAAATGAGATTCAACATATTCCAACCCTGCTTCATATTCCTTTTTCTGTTTTTTTCACCTCAAACTATTTGTTTAAAGAAAATGTCTGTATAACATACAACCTTGCAAAAATGCAATTCCATTACTACAATTTCAACAGATTCAAGTAGAATACACACATTCTTTGCAAATGACACCATTAATCTCTGAGTACCAACATGTATAATTCATCAAAAAACTCGTAATGCCCTTTAAATCACCCAAAACTTTACAAATGTTATAAATGACATTAAGCCCATTTCAAATTTTATTGGAAACCACACAGTTAATGGCAATTAACTTTTTTTTTTAATAACTAAAATAGAGTTTAAGATAAGATCTTAGTGTCTTTGAAAGGGACACAGTCATGTTTTCTATATAAAATAGATTTACTTATGTAATCACATAAATGAAACAAATTACTGAGCCTTAATTAATTTCTCATTCATTTTACATAAACTTTTATAAATTATATACTTTGAATGAATAATATAATAAAAATTATTCTGCTTTACTTTTAACAATAGCTCTTTTCTATTCATAAGACACCGTCTTAAGAACTGAACTATTCAGTATGGTAGCTACTAGCCAAATGTGGCTGTTGAACACTTGTGACATGGCCACCCCAATTAGAAATGTGCTATATGTAAAATACACATGGGTTTTCAGGACTTAGTATGAAAACAAAACATACATTATCTCCATAACTTTTCTATTATATATTCACGTTTGTGTATTTACTGACTTAAATAAAATGTTCTTAAAATTAATTGCACTATACCTTTTCACATTTGATTGAAGCTACTAAAATATTTAAAATTATATGTACAGCTAACATGCTATTTCTTTTGGACAGCACATCTTTAGGATCTTTAAGTACATGCATTTGCTTATTTATTAATCTATCATGCAAATAGCATTTACTTAGTTATACTTGTGGTCATCTCATAAAAATCCCTCACTTGACTCCATATTCTCCTCCAAGTACTCTCTCATTTCTTTGTTAAACTTTAAAGCATAATCCCTTAATAGCACTGGCTCCACCCATTGCTTCCACTTTCATATTCCCCAGTTCAATGAAACAGCTCTCCTGAGAGTAACCAATGACCTCCAAGTTGTCAAATACAATTATCATTCTTCAGTTCTCATCTTCCTCATCTTATAGCTGATCATTCTCTTCTTCTTGAAATACTTTCTTCAATGGGGAAAGGATTCCCTGTTCAATAAATGGTGTTGGGAAAGCTGGCTAGCCATGTGCAGAAAGCAGAAACTGGACCCCTTCCTGACAACTTACACTAAAATTAACTCCAGATGGATTAAAGACTTAAACATAAGACCTAACACCATAAAAACCCTAGAAGAAAATCTAGGCAAAACCATTCAGGACGTAGGTGTAGGCAAGGACTTCATGACCAAAACACCAAAAGCATTGACAACGAAAGCCAAAATAGACAAATGGGACCTAATCAAACTCTACAGCTTCTGCACAGCAAAAGAAACAATCATTAGAGTGAATCGGCAACCAACAGATTGGAAAAAAATTTTTGCAGTTTACCCATCTGACAAAGGGCTGATATCTAAAATTTACAAAGAACTAAAACAGATTTACAAGAAAAAAACTAACAAGCCCATTCAAAAGTGGGCAAAGGATATGAACAGACACTTTACAAAAGAAGACGTACGTGAGGCCAACAAACATATGAAAAAATGCTCATCATCACTGGTCATCAGAGAAATGCAAATCAAAACTACATTGAGATACCATCTCACGCCAGTTAGAATGGCGATCATTAAAAAATCTGGAGACAACAGATGCTGGAGAGGATGTGGAGAAATAGGAACACTTTTACACTGTTGGTGGGAGTGTAAATTAGTTCAACCATTGTGGAAGACAGTGTGGCGATTCCTCAAGGACATAGAAATAGAAATTCCATTTGACCCAGCAATCCCATTGCTGGGTATATATCCAAAGGATTACAAATCGTTCTACTATAAGGACACGTGCACACGAATGTTCATTGCAGCACTGTTTACAATAGCAAAGACCTGGAACCAACCCAAATGCCCATCAACGATAGACTGGATAGGGAAAATGTGGCACATATACACCATGGAATATTATGCAGCCATCAAAAACGATGAGTTAGGGTCCTTTGTAGGGACATGGAGGAACCTGGAAACCATCATTCTCAGCAAACTGACAGAAGAGCAGAAGATCAAACACCGCATGTTCTCACTCATAGGCGGGTGTTGAACAATGAGAACACATGGACACAGGGAGGGGAGCACTACACACTGGGGTCAGTTGGGGGGAAATAGGGGAGGGAGGGTGGGGGGTGGGAAGCTGGGGAGAGATAGCAAGGGGAGAAATGCCAGATGTAGGTGATGGGGAGGAAGGCAGCAAATCACACTGCCACGCGTGTTCATATGCAACAATTTTGCATGTTCTTCACATGTACCCCAAAACCTAAAATGCAATAAAATAAATAAATGGAAAAAAAAAGAAAAAAAAAGAAATACTTTCTTCATTTGGGTGCTCAGACACCAGCCTCTTCTGGTTCCCCTCTCTTGCCAGCTCTTGCATTTTCCCAACCTTTCTCTGATACATAGATATCAGAATGTCCTGGGCTAAGTCACAGACCTACACTCACTCCCTAAGTGGCCTCATCCAGTCTGATTTAAAAGCCATTTCCATAATGAGACACCCACATTTATTTCTTCTTATGAGCTGTTTCTATAAGTCCAGTCTTTCATAACTGTCAAATCTTTTTATCTAGATGTATACTTGTTATCTCTAACTTAACAAATATACTAACAGCTTATTGATTCTCCCTCTCCCCAGCCCAGATATTTCAACCAGTCTTTCTCAAGGAAAGACAACTTTCTTGTAGCTGCCCAGACAAAACTCTTAGACTTCCCCCTTTGTTTCCCCACGTCTAATCCACCATTGAATCCTTCTCAGGTTGCCTTCACAATATACCCAGAATCTGACCACATCTCTTCATCTCCATTGACATCATCCTGATCCAAACTATTTGACACTACCCTCCCCATATCTATTCTCAGTACAGCAGGTAGAGTGATCCTATGACTGTGATTATACCTCAGAGGATTTCACTTTTCTTAGTTTTCCTATGACATCTTCAAAATCCATGTGTGTTTTACATATAGCACATCTCAATTCAAGGTAGCCACATCAAAAGTGTTCAACCGCCACACATGGGTAGTGACTACCATACTAAATAGATCAGTTGTTGAGACTGTTTCATATTATTCAAAGTAAATTCCCTGGTCTAAGCTAAGAAGTCCCCATTTCACTCCAAGTCAAAGTCCTTAACGTGGTCCAGAGTAAGATCTTCTTCCACCCACTGCACCCATCAAACTTCACCTCCAACCCTCTCTATAGTCAACTCCAGGCACAAGTGTTTCTCTGCTCCTGCTGGAATAGCCTAAGCACACTCCAGCCTTATGGCTTTTGCACTCATTGCTCTCTCCCAACCCTGTGGCTGCATCTTCATCAATGTAAGCTCTTCTGCTTCTCTGCAAATAAGATAATATTCTCCACTTCACCCTGTCCCTTCCGGCTTCCCCTATCTACTTATCATTATGTGATATATGATGTACTGCCTCTCTCCCTCTTGGCAGAATAAAAGCGCCAAGAAGCACTCAATGCATATATGTTCAATAAATGAATAACCAATGCTAAGCATTTCACTGGTTTCCATGTACAAAGACATGGGTAATTATCAATTACTACCTTTGGGGCATCCTAAGTACAAGATAAAGAGGCATGGACACGTAAACACAGAGCCAGGGGTACCAGAACAGAAACACGAAGCCCTAGGACTGCCCAGAGGAAAGTACTCCTAACTACTGAGAGCCAAAGGATAGGCAAATTCAGAAAACTGTCCAAAGAGGAACATCTGGGACTGAATATTAGCTGGCAGCAAATGGTAGCTCTTCAGGTATTAGGGTGACAAGAGTGAGGGAGAACATTCCAAGGAAAAGGAAACAATGTATCTGGGGCACCTAAAAGAATAAATAAGAACAGTACATTTAAGAAATAAGTAATTGTATTTGGCTCTGGTACTAGGAGTCTATGTAGAAAGGGGACATGAGAGTGGAGGAAAGGGAACGAGATGAGAGGAAAAATGACCCATGCACGTCAAAATAAATAAATTTACACACACAAATGCACGTGTGTCCAGATGTATATGCAAATGTTCAGGAATGTATACATTGCATATACATGTAAATATAACATGTGTGTATACACACACACGGGATGATGATGGAACTCTTAGAAACACGTTTAGGGTCTTTCACTCTTGCCTTCTATTTTTCTATTGCTAGACATTATAATCTCAAATCGTCTTAAAAGTCTAGATTTCTAACATCTATTTTTTTCTCAAAAAGGAACTTCCTGACTTCCACTACTATTAGTTTACAAAGAGTTTGTAGAAATATGTAGATATCAGGATTAGTAACTCAGGTGAAAGCAAGATCATTTTCTAGGAATTTCCTCCCTCCACTGTATACCAGAAAAGGGCTCCATCAATTACATAGAATGTTCCTTGGCAGAGACTCCCTTCTGCTCATCACATGCTGTCAACAGCCAGCTCCCAAAAGGTGGCCAACTGACTCTCCCTTCACCCACAAATCCAGATCAATAAGTGATCTCCAGCAAAAATTTCAATCAAAGGGAAAATGGATACTATAGCTAAATTTTAAGCATGATTACATGGTGTGAATGGAAAGTGGGTGAGTTGTATGAAATTCCAGCAGACTGTTTTAAAAAAATGGGATGCATTATAATAACAAAGTAACCTGAGGATGCAGTTTGGAGAAGAATGTGGCTGGTTTTCAATGAGACTGCAGTAAGCTTTTTACTGCAGTGTGGCAAGCATCTCTTAATAAAGCAATATTAGAATCTGTTCATTGAAAGTATTTGCGTTATTTTGAACACTGATTAAAACATTTTGTGCAAGATACAGCAAAGGAATACCATACACTGTGCAAGACCCACTGTGGCACTTGGCAGAAAATAAATCATTGAGCTCTAAAATCTGCTGTGGTTGCCGTCTTCATTACAAAGACCTTGCACACAGCATACAAAAACATCTATAATGTTTACAGCACCTGGATGGCTGCACTATTAAACATCAATACAATCTGTGTTCATATCATCTCCATGCTAATCAGATCGATTACTACTGATATAGTGTCTTGTCACAGTATCGTAATGCTAATCAAACAAATGGAGCTATGGGGAGATGATTCTGATGTGTAGGTACTTAATAGCGCACTGTATTTAAAAAAAAAAAAGAAAAGAAAAGAAAATGACTTAAGAGAAACACACAAGGTGCAATTTTGTCATGGGCAGGCAGATTCCATAACAAGTCCTGGGTGGTGCTGTGGTAATTTTGTCAGCAGCCATTGAAAGGAGAATATAATATAGTTGGATGCCATAAAATGGACTTGAAAGGGAAATGAGATTACTGCTGCTGCTTAACATGGAAGTGGTAATTAGCTGCACAGGTAATTAGATACAGATTCCTAGAATAGCCTAGCGGAGGCAGTGGATGATAGCAAGAGATGTTATCTCTCGCCTGTTGAAAAGGATCAATGTCACAGTTGTTTTAGATCCTAAACAACATCCGCATCCAAAACAATATCCTCTAGACAGCAAAGATGCTGTAGTAGCTGTAGTGAAACATGCTATCACTTAATAAAAACAAGTGAGGGAACATAGGATGGGAAGTTGAGCAAGAGGGGACATCCCTGCCTCCCTGTGACTAGCAGACCTTAGGCCACGTGTATATCTAGCTCAGTTGTCACTTTGTGACACTCACCGTTATTCATGTCTCCTGGTTTTCTTCAGCTAATTTCATTTATAGTGAAATCCTCAAAGATTGTAAAGGTATATAGTGGGGGAGATGGAAATCAATGATAGTACACAAAGCATGGTAAATCCATTAACATACTGGTCCTTTAAATAATGACCCAATAAATTTAATATATGTTCAATGTATACATATTTTGGTCAGAAGCATATATTTCACCAACTGAGATATTCTCACCCTTAGGTGTGGGGGCAAATGAAACTTCTTGACTAGTGGCTGGAAATTATTTTCTCCTAGTGGTTACATTAGGAAAGCTCAAGCATTCCCAAGACCATTATGCTGTTCCATGCCTTGTCGTCTTCTATTTATTAAGTATTTATAAAATGCCTAGTACGTATGCAGTTATGAACCAAAGCAAACCTTCCTGTACACACTAGGGCCACCACACCATGGACACTGTGGCTCGACTACAAGCAAGCCAGAGGCCAGATGGACTGCCCTGTGGTAAGAGCTCCCTGCTGACATGCGGAGAAGGCAAAGCAGGCATGGTAAATTCTGTATCCAGTTGCAATAAAACTTATAGTCCCAGAGAACACATGCCAAAAGTAAAATTAACCTTCCAGAAAAAAAAAAAACACTGTATACCTCTTTGTGTAGAAAGAAAAAAAATATTATATAATTCAGATGGATTTAGAATCAGCAATTCTGGGTAACTGATTAGAATACTTACAGTTAGAAAGACTACAGCTATCAGAAAGCCAGTTTGTTATTTCACTGAAAAGAGACTTTCAGTATGTTACTTTGAAAGAGTCCTAACATCTGCAATTTCCTCTTCACCAGCCCTGACTCAGTTGAAGGTTCAGTGGTGACCTGGATGTAAAAAGTAAGTGTAAATAGTTTGACACTGTGAATGACTATCAGAGGTTTACCAGGCACATCTGCTGACTGTTGGAAATCATTTCACGTCATAAATGAATTTTAGTCGAAAAATATTCACTTTTTTGTTTCAATATCTGTAATATTCCTTCAGATCATGCTGCTTCTTACAATGGCAGAATGGCACTGCCTTCTAGCTAGACTTGAACAGTTCCAGAGCCAGGGCTTGGCTTCATGGGTAACGCACAAAGAGGACCCCATACTTTGCTTGATTTATTGCTCTGTTGTTGGGTTAACTCTTAACAAATTTAGAACAATGGGTCCACATTCCATTTCGCATTGGACCCTGCAAATGTAGTTGGTCTTGTTCATTGAGGAAGATGGCAAATATCAGCATCCCTTTTGTATACTGTAGAGAGAGAACCGCTTTATCTATCACATGGCATTCTCTATAAAATGTATTTGTGTCTTTCATTCTTAGGAATGAAGGAAGAATCGAGACAGTAAAGAGCAGAGAAGACCTTTAGATGGAGTCAAGCTTGTTGGTGTAAAAGATGAGAAGCAACAGATTTAGTGCGCTCAGAGCAGGACTGGAATGGCCCTGAAGAGTGAATGGGTCTAGAAAACAAATCCAGAGTAACTGGGAGGCAAAATGAAAAAGAAGCACAGCCTTCTCAGTTTCCCTAAAATGTGAGAATATCACCAGATGCAAAAGGATTGAGCTCTGGGAGTCCAGTGATAGCACCTCTACTTACCCTGGTATTGCACATAATATTCCTCATCTAGCCTTGGTTATCTAGGGATAAAAAGTCTATCATCAAAAGTTTCATCTGTAATACTTTACCTTATAGAATTTATCAGCCTCATGTTTCATAAAATATGTAGTCTCTTCTATCCTTTTTTTTACTATTTTATTGGATTCTCAAGAGATTTCTACTGCTGTGAAAATGAACTTTTCTCAGGTCTCCCAATCTTGCTCCCTCTGCACATTCTTTTTTTTTTTGAGACAGGGTCTCACTCTGTTGCCCAGGCTGGAGTGCAGTGGCACAATATTGGTTTCCAGCAGGCTCGACCTTCCAGGTTCAAATGCCCCTCCCACCTCAGCCTCCTGAGTAGCTGGAACTATAGTCATGCACCACCACACCAGCCTAATTTTTGTCTTTTTTGTAGAGATGGGTTTTCACCATGTTGCTCAGGCTGGTCTCAAAGTCCTGAGATCAAAAGGTCTGCCTGGCTTGGCCTCCCAAAGTGCTGGGATTGCAGGTGCAAGCCACTCTTCACACCTCTGACACATTTATGTCCCATTTGATGCTGACTTCAAGGCCTCATCTGTTCCTTTGGCCTGTGCAACATAGTTCTCCCCCTCTCTTTCTCCTCTCTGCTCTCGTCTTCTCTGCTAGTTCTTGGTCTACTGTATGTCTCATTCTGCATCACTGTAGCTTGTCCCCCAATCTCCTCTGTTGGGAACACTTCAAGTCTGGTATCCTCAGCCTTATTATTGAGAAATCTCACTAGATATCCACAAATGTTCAGTAGGTACTTTCACATAGATTTCCAGAAAAGCACAGGTTTTTTCAATATCTCTACACTTCTCTCTTCCCTGCAAAACTGGTGCTTGTTCCTGTCTGTCATTCCACTTCCACTCTTCCGATCTCAGCCCCCTCATTTTTCTCCTGCAGCTCACCTCTCTCCTGCATCCCTGACAGGGATATCTGGACACCTCTCTGATTATCCCTCCCAGTTGGAATGCTGGGGTCTTAACAGTTCTCATCTATTCCTCAAGAATCAGGTCAAATTTCAACTCCTCTCTGAGGACTTTTCTGGCTTCTCAAATCCATAGTGAGCCCTTTGCCATAAGTTCACAGCATCCAATGACAGTGCCAACTTTTGGTATTGCAGCATGCACCGTCTGGTCTTATGCCTCTTATAGGGCTGCCTTGTATTGCTATTTGGCTTTACACGTGTGCTCATTTTATGTCCTCAGTTACCATGCATTCTGCTTGAGGGTAGGGATGTGATTTTAAATTGTTAAAATCCCCGAAGGGTATGAAATGAAGCTGCATATAGAATAGTGCTCTGTTAATATAGCTAAATCAAAGAAAGAAGCAGCATCCTCATCTACAGCAGTTTGGGCTTCTTTAAATTTACAGGGTAGTTTGCCACCTCTTCATTTTTAAAAATAAAAACACCTCTTCATGTTTTCAATGTGGGATAATTTGTTTTTTTCTTTTAAAACTTGCTATAACTAGGCAACATGCAGAAGGGCTGCCCCGAAAGCGTCTGGTCTGCAGTCTGGATGAACAGCTATCACCATTTCCCTGTGTAAATCACAACCAAGTAATGGCTTCAATAATATTCTACTAAAGCTTTTTAAACAAAGACATATGCAAGTGGCAAGTGGCTCAGCTTCCAAAACAGGCTTAAATAAAAATAATCACAATGCTTAGAAAGATACTGTTTAATTGGTAATTTGTGGGTTCTAAGATGGAAACATACTACTGTGGATTCTAATGCTCCTTTAATAAATGAATTACAGTAATAAAATCCAATTACTATTCATCTCAATTGAACAGAAAACTTTCCTTAAATAAAAAACAAAAAAAAAAAAAAAAACAAGGAGATTTCATTTAACCTATTCTTGAACAGATGGAACTAAAAACTGATTTTAAAAAATAATGCCAAAATGCCTCAAAGGGTTTTCTGCATAAAACGCTCAGTATAATGAAACATGCCCTGTGGGCCTTTGAAAAATACCTCAATTGCCTGCCAGATACCACTAGTGACTGTTAGGCAGTCACAGTCATTAGGCTAAAGCCCATCTGAAAAAAATGCCTTTGCATGACACCCTGATGTTAAACAGACCACCTGTCTGATAATACCTCAAAAGACAAGAATTCTTAAGTGTCCTCATCTCCAGATAGGTTCCCAGTCTACAGAAAACATTTTTATTTTTTAGCTATCCTAGATAGCCCAAACTGAACCAAATTGTTTTCTGGGGCTCACTTAGAATTTAAGAGAAATGACTGACTGTATCTGTTTGCATGATTCCATATGCTGCATAGACATCAATCTCAAATACTTTTAATGTCTATATTCTGCATCCCTATAGCAGATCGAAGCAGGTCCTTCTTAATAATATTGAGTATTTTCCTTTGTTAAAAACTAGTATTCAGCCTAAAGACCATTTATCAGAGCTGTCAAGTGTGATAGAAGTACATAGGCTAAAGAATAATTCATAAAACACTAAGACCCAATGCACCAGCAGGCAACACTCAGGAATTCACTAAATGAGATCTACTAACATTTTCAATATTTACCGGGGACACTGGTGCTAGGGCAATGATGAGAGCTCTCTTGATGTCTCATAACGAGGGTCAAATGCTTATGCTGTGATAGGTGGTATGATTTATGATGGGAACTCATAAAAATAGGGTGGAAATACACAACTTAATTTTTGACTCTGGTTTATGGAGAATTCGGACAATAAGTTCTGCCTCCTCATATCCCTCTCTGTAGATGGAACCAATCCACCCAGAGAAAACTCACTACATGACTGAGTCTTGTCTTGTTTGATAGTTGGCTCAACTTGAAAAATGCTCTGTGGGTTTTGTAAACAAAATTGAACACTTTCAAATAGTCCAAAAGAGTATTAAGCCCCCAAATTGTGGATAGAAAATAATGAGGGGAAACTGAGTTTGCAATTCGACTATTCTCTGCAGGTGACCAAATACATCTGATGCCACTTAGAAAAAGAAATATGGGAGAAGTGGACTATCCTGGTGATGACCATTGTGCTGATAAGCTGTTTTCCCCTTCTTAGGCAGTTTGGAGTAGTGTATGGCTCATTCAGCATCTATTCCACACATGTATCTTAAGCAACTATAAAGTATGTGAAGCTCTACTTAGGATATAAAACTAGAGTTCACAAATATTCCGTGTTATCACCATTTAACTTTGAAACAGGACATATATGCCCCCAACTAGATACCAAAACACATTAAAATATATTCTGTACAATTACTAATCAGGCCCAATACATTGTTTCCAATCTATATGTCCTTTTTAATGGTCAATATCTAGGTATAATAAGCACAGATCTTTCATAAAGTTTCCATTTATTAATCTGAGTCAATTGTCTTATCTTTAAAATATAAATAATACAATCTGCCTCACAGGACATTCATGAAGCAGCAGCAAAACATGTGCCATGATTAGAATAAATGGTATTTAATATTAGTTCTCTCTTTAAAAATGACACACAATTTGTCTTATTTTTAGAAAGAACACTCTGCTAATGAACAGAAAACCTACAGAATGGGAGAACATTTTTGCAATCTATCCATCTGACAAAGATCTAATATCCAGAGTCTAAGAGGAACTTAAACAAATTTATAAGAAAAAAACAACCCCATTAAAAGTGGGCAAAGGACATGAACAGACACTTCTCAAAAGAAGATATTCATCAGGTCAACAAACAGATGAAAAAAGCTCAACATCACTAATCGTTAGAGAAATGCAAACCAAAACCACAGTGAGGTATCATCTCATGCCAGTCGGAACAGCGATTATTAAAGTGAAGAAACAACAGATGCTGGCAAGGCTGCAGAGCAAAAGGAATGTTTTTACACTTTTGGTGGGAGTGTAAATTAGTTCAACCATTGTGGAAGACAGTGTGGCGATTCTTCAAAGAGCTAGAAGCAGAAATATCATTTGACCCAGCAATCCCATTACTGGGTATATACCCAAACGTATACAAATCATTCTATTATAAAGACACATGCATTCGTATGCTCATCGCAGCACTATTCAAACTCACAAAGACATGGAATTAACCCAAAGCCCATCAGTAATAGACTGGATAAAGAAAATATGGTACACATATACCATGGAATACAATGTAGCCATAAAAAGGAATAAGATCATGTCACATATACTATGGAATACGACGTAGCCATAAAAAGGAATAAGATCATGTCCTCTGCAGGGACATGATGGACTGCAAGCCGTTATCCTCAGCAGACTAGCTTGCTAGCAACCTAGCAAACTGATGCAGAAACAGAGAACCAAACATCACATGTTCTCACTTGTAAGTGGGAGCTGAATGATGAGAACACACAGACACATGGAGGAGAACAATACACACTTGGGCCTGTTGCTGGGGGCAGGGGGAGGGACAGCATTAGGAAGAATAACCAGTGGATGCTGGGCTTAATACCTGGGAGATGGATTGATCTGTACAGCAAACCAACAAGCACATATGTACCTATGTAACAAACTTGCACATCCTGTACATGTATCTCAGAACTCAAAATAAAAGTTGAAGAAAAAGAACATTCTGCTATTTCCAAAAGGAAATTTTCTATTCCATTTACATTTCATGATGCCTTCAAAGAGAATGCAGGAAATTTTAAAAAGAAAATATGCTATTGGTTATAAACACACTATTCTATTTGAAAGCATTCAAATTATAAAAATTCCCCTTTTTTTCTTAGTAAAGTGAGCCTATTTCATTTATTTCAATAGTAGCATTTCAAATTTGTAGACATAATCTGTTAATATTTTCACGCCATGGGCTCTTCTCTCACTGGCAACAATATCATTTGCAATGGTCTTCTAGGTTTATGTGGGCTCTCAGATAGCATCTTTCTGCTACTCCCTAAGGTTAAGAAGCCTCACTTTAATCCTAGAAAAGATAAAAAATATAGCTATTATCTTGTATTTATTACCACGAAGAAAATATAGTTCATGCATCTGAATACAGAACACATAACTGATCAAAAATGAAACAATTAAAAATAATTTAGGCCTCAACAGTACTTTGAAAAATAAAATATTAACATAGTGACTGTTAGAGACTAAGTGTTAGTGAGGATAATGATGATGAGGAAATGGAAAAGAAAAAGATGGTGTTGGTGATGATTCCCACTATTTATTGGGTAAGTAATGATGACAACAATGGTGACTCAACAACCATTTGAAAACCTATTTTCACTAGCATTTCCAGAGTTACAAAGAAGACATACAAATTTTTATTTACATGATTTTTCAAACAGATTGAAGAAAATTAAGGAATGCTTTCTAGACATAGACTACAAGGTGTCTTTACAGGAGCACAGGAAGCTCATTCCTTTCATAGAAAAGTCCAGTCCCCTTTTCCCAAGTAAAGCAATCCTAAGAGTAGGACTGGAATAATCCCCAAATTCCACCAGTACTGCTAAGCTCAAACTCAATGGTATTTGATGGTATTGTAGGCTAACCCTCAGAGGTTCTATTGTAGTAGGTTAGGACCTTTAGAGATTCATAATCACCTGACCTCTCTCCAAAGGCTTCTAAATCAGTGATGAGGAGGAAAGGCAAGATTTTCTATTTCTAGCAAGCTTGCAGTCGATGCCCTGCTGTCCACAGGCTACGCTCTGAGTACCAAGGTTCTGAATCAAGGTGAGAACACTGGAAAGATCCTAATAGTAAGACTCCTTGTTTGGAGCCCACAGAACCAGCTGTAGCTTTCAATGTGCATATTTTGTCAAGGAGTCTGATTACCAATACATGAAGCAATTCATTGTGAAGAATGAAGGAGAGGAGGTAAATAAAAGAGGCAATTATACAAATAAAGCTTTTGCAATCAGACACTTGCCGCAAAAGAAATCAATTCAATGGTAAGACAATCTATTGACATCTCTAGATTACCCAATTTTAGGCTAAATTTTAGGAGGATTATAGAAGAATTATCTGATTATTGTCCTCAAAAAGATGTAATCTAGAAAAAAATATTTAAAGAATTTAACACTAAGTGATGAGAACTCTGTAGGCAATAGGCCTCAAATATTGCCTGGCAACAAAGGAGGCTTCTCAATGAATTTGTACGTCTGGGAAACAGAGAAATGGTACAGATTTTTAAATATGGGGAATTTACAAAATTGCTTTTCTTGTTACACACAGTTTAGAAATTAAAATCCACTCCAGTGATCATATTGCAAAGGTAGCAAAAGTCAGTTTATAGCTTTGTGCTTTGGTTCAGGTGAGATCTTGTTCTATCCCTTGCTACAGGAAAAAAAGGAAGCATGCATGCGAGTATGTGTAAGAAGGTATTTGCGCTGCCTGACACGAGAGTGTGTCTCCGTGCTTTAGTCAACGCTGCCAGCTATCTCCGGACCCTCTAAAAAGTGAAATCCATAAGCTAATACTAATTCTTGGGACTAGCTATGCCTCTTCCAGAACATTCATGATTCAGGGACAGTGCAAAAGCACTTCTGTACAGCTCTTGGATAGGAAGAGACGACTGGGCAGTTGTTAATACCTGATGCACAACACACAGCAGCAGCACTCCTGGCTCTGGGTTCCAAACTCTTTTTTTTTTTTTGACATGGAGTCTCACACTGTCACCCAGGCTGTAGTGCAGTGGCATGAACTCGGCTCACTACAGTCTCCTCCCCTGGGTTCAAGCAACTCTCCTGCCTCAGCCTCTCGAGTAGCTGGGACTACAGGAATTCACCACCACGCCCAGCTAATTTGTATGTGTATATTTTTAGTAGAGACAGGGTTTCACCATGTTGGCCAGGATGGTCTTGATCTCCTGACCTCATCATCTGCCTGCCTCAGCCTCCCAAAGTGCTGGGATTACAGGCATGAGCCACCGCGCCCAGCCTCCAAATTCTTTCTCTGAAAAATCTACCCCTCCTTTCCCACTACTCCAGGATACACAGAGCTCCGGTGTTTCCTTCGTTAGCCTGGCCTGGGATCCACCAGAAATTTGCCTTTCCATAAGCTCATTCTCAATTGGCTTCAGCATGCCACTTGGCAACCATCTAACAAGTTCAGCAGTTCTTCAGAATGAGATCTATACCTTAAAACTGCTCATTTTCCCAGACAATGAAAGTAACACTGGTGAGTCCTTCTGGACTAAAAGAAAAAAAAAAAAAAAAAAAAGATTAACTCTCCTTCATTGTTTTCTTATTAAGCAAGAGTTTAAATGTTACATTGTCAATGTATAAAGTGACCTATAAAATACACAGCAATCTACTGAAGAAAGAGCTCCCAATTAAGATTTACCAACTTGTAGATCTTGACTTTGTTGATATACTCTGTATTCAGCACCCCAAAAAGGGATTTAAGTAATATAATTAGACTGCTGAAAATGGCATTTTACATAGACATAGATGCACACACATACAGACTGATCGATCAAATACAAAGTACATATTAACAATATTGGCATACTTTGAAAAAAACAAAAAGAAAAAACTAAGTAGCTAAACATAATATCTGATATAGTCATGTTTTTCTAATGCACAGACTTCAAGAAAATGCTTGCCTTTACCTAACTGTGAGGTAAACATCAATTGTTTTTAGTCGTGTTAAATTATTTTGTCAAGATGGGTGAAGTTTTACAGAAATTTTCTAACCCTACACAACAGATAATTCTAATAATCTTGTTTCCATGACTTATCTGATCTTTGATTTCTTTCTTAATATGATAAAATATTAATTCAAGATGCCAAGAGACATATATAAACAGAAACACTGCAGTATGTTTGCTCTAATATAATTGCAGGATGTTGGCTCCACTCCTAGGTAATTATTGCATTGGTTAGCTCTGGCTCCCTATAGGGTTATGCAATTTTTTTGAGTAGTTAGACCAGATATCCCATCCATGGGAAAGTCATTTGTGTGCAGTCCTACATCAGCTGGATACTTCTGGGAGACAACAGGGCTTCTGCATATTTTGTTGTGTTTCAAACTGCATGTGCATATATGCATGCTCTCTCTCTCTCTCTCTCTCTATATATATATATATATATATATATATATATATATTTATGATATACATATATATAATAGTAGATGTCATATACTATTATATGAAACTTTCTGGTGACTAGCCAAAGATAGAGACAGGATATAACTGGTAAATCTAACATGCTATACTATATTAAATCACAAACAACTGAGAGGAGGAGGTCATTTTATAGAGAAATTTCCATGTATCAGAAGTTGGTAATATGGAAAATAAAATAATGGATCCAATCATTTTCCCTTTGGGAAGCACAATCCAGGTATATCAAAGAAATACATCCTTTAGAACAGTTACATTATGTCTGATCAATAAAGAATGTTGCTTAGCTATTTCACACTTAATAAAACAATCAAAGTGAAAAGAACTCTGAGTTTCCCACTGAAACTCTACTAATAATCAGAGTCCGTTTAAATCTGACTGGTCTCCAGCACTTGGCTTTTGTTGGCTAGTCAATCCAGCACTGGCAAATAGAATAAGCTCACTGATATCCAGCCTCTGCAAACCTAATTTCAGAATTAAGCTATGAGCTGTAAGTACACAAACGGGTTAGCCAAAAGTAAGTACACAGGCCAAACCACTTCCAAAAAAACATTCAATTCCCCAATCTTTTAAGGCTGGTAATTAACAACCTTTAATAGCTTTACAAAGGGCATATACCTAAAAACAATGAGGAGTTATTTCAGAATCTTGTACACCCCACGACCCATATAGGCATTTGGTTCCCACGGTAACTGATAGATTATCCATTTTCACATTGGTTTCCTCCAGGAGTTCCACTTTGCCATAGAATCTAAGCAATCTTAGAGCTGACCATCATTGTAAGATGCTCAGAGAGATGAGATGAGTTGATTACTGTCACCAAACATGGGTCTGCATGAGGATTAACATCAGAACCCAATTGCTTCCTCACAGTCCAGAGCTCTGTGACCTAGCTCAGTTGATACCTTAAAAGATGCACCTTAAATAAAAAGACATTTCAGTTTCACAAATCCAAATAGCCTTAAGCATGTCCTGAGATGTTCTTACCCCAAGCAACAAAACCAACTACACTTTAAGGGTTGCCTGTCACAGCCCCTGTTTGGATTGTCATCTGAGATGTGAAGCAGGAGGCCTTGAGAACCATGCTCAATGTCTAGTAACAAAAACGGTTCACTTATTTAATATTTGCAATTTTTCAAAAATCTTGAATGGTCATTATTATAGAATGCTGTCAGAAGTTGTTTCTTCATGTACCTTTCCCACGAAATAGCTATAATTGAACCACTCTGAAGGGATGACAATTATAGGAGTAAAACATTTATAGCATACATCTTTCCACATCCCAAATAGCTAAGGGCATCTACAGCAACCAACAATTACAGCTTTCTGCTTAAAGTACTGAACTTTCGGCAAAGGAAAAAAAATCATTGTCAATCTTGTAAACCTAAATAACTACTGTATGCTTCATTTCTTTCTTCCTGTGTAGCATTCCTATAATTTACAATTTTCTAAAAAAAGACATCACTAATAATCACATACATTCTGTCAAAGCTAACAATAAAAAGTTCTGCTCTTAATTCTGATATACCAAACAGCAGGACACTTCACATTCCCCTCAATACAGCTCCTCAAAGAAATACAGATTAAATTTATATATATGTGTGACACACACACACACACACACACACACACACACACACCCCTATACATATCAAGAAAACTGAAGAGAGACTTGGGTGCTTTCTCACCCTTAGCCAGGAAAATTGTCCTTTTATTTGAAGGGGAATATATATGTTACTAATACATTCTTCTTAAAATTTGCTATACTCACTTTTTTTAACATAAAATAAAAACATGCATTACCATAAATAATGTCAAGGAAAAATCGAGACTGATTTGGAAGGAAAAATGGCAAGAGAATCAATTTAAGATTAGACTCTTTCTCTACAGTCCAAAATCATTGCTCTGGTTTTTATGTTTAACAATTTTTTTTTCCTGTATTACTGAACAGTAACATGTCAATTAGCTAAGTCTAATAAGAATTTAAAGAATTTATACACCCAGTTTTACTGCTTTGCTCAAGATCACTGTCACCTCCTATAAAATACTTTTCATTAAAAAAGGCAATTTCTTCAGTCCTTTGATGGCACATAATTAGCTTTCCTGACATATCAAAGTCACCTTGCAACACAAACTCTATACTATAATACTAAAGCCAGGTGTGCTGTTACATGACTTTTTCTTTACAGTGCCAGTAGAATTGCTGATGGATGCCTCTGTAGTTTAATATCTGACAGAAGGTGCAAGTAAATAACATTTTTATTTTAAAAACTATGGTACATGGTGATGATGAAAGGAAGAGGCAGCTTTTTCATTTACAACCTGTCTATAAATTTTGGCAGGAAATTGAAACGTATTTAATACGTTTAGTCTAAGAACGTACACACCACAGTTAAATTGCCATAGCCAGAATTATTCTCTCTGCAATGAACAAAACAACAATGTAGGGCTCCTAACTGGTATTGCCAAACTGACAGGCAGTATTTGGCTAGAGTGAAGTAGAAACACAGAGTTCTCCTGTCTGCAAACTTACTGAAATTATCATCACTAAATAAAGCTTAATTTGATGCCCCTCCAGTACTTGAAAAAATTACCAATGCTTTTCTGTTTCAATTCAGAAAGTCATTGTATATTGCGACTTTGTGAATCCTGGCTTCTTTGGTGAAACTCTTTGGTAGAAGGACAGTAAAAACTATTAATATATACAGCCTTCTCTCAGTATACGCATGAGTTCCAGGACCCTATAGTTATCACAAACTGCACATACCCTAGCCCAGCAGTCAGGCATGGGTAACTCACATATGGGAAGTCAGCCCGCCTTCTATGTGAGTTTCCATCCCACTGAGTTCTGTATTTTTAATCCACATTTGGTTGAAAATAATACACATGTACGTGGACCTGCACAGTTCAAACACGTGTTCAAGGGTCCACTGTACTTCAGTTTAAATAAACTGAATGTATGAAATTGCCACAGTGGAGAGCTTGGATTTACATAACCTGTACCTCCTAATTAAGAGCTTTTCGGTCAAGATGTCAGACAATATAAAGCAGAGGCCTCTACTGGTAAAACATACCTTTAATACAACTTCAAATCCAATAAAAATTGGACATGAGGTAAAACAACTCAAAGGAAGCTGGATTAGGAGTGCCTGGGGGTCACTTAGCCTCAAAAGATGGTTCTGTAGGAACAGGATGAAGCAACTCCCCAAGAAGAGGCAGAGTTCCAACATGTTAAAAGAATGAAAAACAAAAAAATCAAGATGTACAGTCTTCTTTCAACTTACTTGTTAGGCCTAGGCATCTGCCAAGGCTTAGAGTAGCATGGGGTGTCTGTCACTTCTCAATTTTTTGCATAAAATCAAAATCCTTCAACTCAATCCAACGACAGTTTTGTCTATAGAAGCATATCTCCAATTACATGATGAAGAACAGTGGAAAATGTTGATTTGCTCTACAAAAGCATCCTTTCTAGCCAACTTTAGGAAAATATTTGCATTTAAACTAGAGATACATCACATTTACCAAGCGTTGATTCAGTTGAAGCTATTATATTTGGAAAGAGGGTTGTGGAAATGAGCTTTGGATTATTGCATTTTATGAGACAAAGATTAAATCCAAACTTAATGTTTTCAGTGTAAGTGCTCCGTACAGTATGTCCTTTTTATTTACCTTTCCATTAATAATCCACTGCCTGACTGATACAAGGATGGATACACCGCTCTTTCAGAAACCCAGGCCAATAGATTAGTACTGGCGCCAATGCCATGGTCTGCAAATAGAAGTGCATTCCCTCTTCACCCAAGGTCCTAAAGAGGCTTTGGGAGAAGGAAGTAAAAGAGTGGATCCAGAAACTGAGGAAAGACCCTGCAAAGGGCTTTGATGAAATCCTACTCATAGTCAGCAGGTCCCCAGTGAGACCCCGAAGGATTCTCCCTGCACAGATGTTTCGTATTTTTTCTACAGCAGGCTCCTTAGTGAGTTATCAACAAACCAACGACATGCTATAAGATTTTTAGGGCCACCTTCTTAATCCTACCTTTAAAACTCTCAAAGTCCATTTCCTTTTTACATGCCTACAAAGAGATGTAATGAACTTGTAAAAACTCAAAACAGATTAAGAACTGCTCTGAGAACAAAAACTTCGGGTGCGCATAAATCAACAGATAAAAAAGTTACACCATACACTCTTTGTGACGCGATTTCTCTTTCAAGACATTGCCAACCAAGGTCTCTTACCACACTGCTAAAAGTGGTCTCTAGACTGGCAGGGTGGGCATGATGTGGGAAGTGGTTGGAAATACAGAATCTCAGGCCCACCCCAGACCTACCTAATCAGAATCTGCAATTTATCAAGATCGCTAGGACACCTGAATGCACATTCAAGTTTGAGAGCACTGTTCTAACTGACTCCATCTAAAGATTTTCACAAGATGCTCCATAAAGGAATTGAAAACTAGAAGGCCACACAACAAGCTGAGAGAGCTGTTTACTAGGACTGTGATAAAAAAAATCTAAAATTATAAAACTTTTAAAAGTATATAGATTGGGAATGGAGAGTGACTGCCAGTGAGTCCAAGGCTTGTCTCTGAGGTGATGAAAATGTTCTAAGACTAGGGTGATGGTTGTAACACTCTATAAATATACCAGAAACCACTGAATTGCTTACTTTAAATGGGAAAATTTGTTGGTATGTAGGTTATATTTTAGTAAAGTTGCTAAAAACCTTGATTAAAAAGACTAAAAATCATAAAAATATCAAATCATTAATGATAAAGGAGCTATAAATTAAAAATACAAGATACCATCTCTTGCCCACTAGAATAGCTAAAGAGGAGAATGAATCAACTGTGATATATTCATGCAATGGAATATTATTCAGCAATAAAAAAGGAATAAACCACTGATGGATGCAACGATATGGATGAATTTCACAAAAAAATTTTGAATGACAGAACCCAAGTCCCCCAATATACCAAGTATGATTCCTTTTATATGCACCTGTAGAACTGAGCTAGGGTGATATTATAAAAATCAGAGCAGTGCCTGCTTCAGGGGTAGGGAGGAACTAACTGGAATGAGGCACATGGCAACTTAGTGGAGTAATGAAAAAGAACTACGTCTCTATTGGAGTGATGGTGACACAAGTGACTACATTAGTTAAAACTCATCAAGCTGTTCATGTAAAACCTGTGCCTCTTGTCAATTATACCTTGATTTTTAAAAAAATATAACAAAAAACTTTATCCCACTTTGTATATCCATACGTACTGGAGGCCTTTTAAAAACTAGGAAACACAAATGTTACAGGTAGACCACCCTTCTCTGTCACCCAAATACAGTAATTGCCTTTCCAGGTGAAAGTTTTATTAATGGTCCTTTACTCATTTTAAACATCAAAACTTATTTCAAATTTAGTACTTTTCCTAAAATTGTTCATGAGTGCTTACTTTTCAAAACAGAATTTACTGGCCAGGCGCGGTGGCTCATGCCTGTAATCCCAGCATTTTGGAAGGCTGAGGCCGGCGGATGATGAGGTCAAGAGATCAAGACCATCCTGGCGAACATGGTGAAAGCCTCTCTACTAAAAAGACAAAAATAGCTGGGCATGCTGGCACACAGCTGTAGTCCCAGCTACTCTGGAGGCTGAGGCAGGGGTCTCACTTGAACCCCGGAGGCAGAGGTTGCAGTGGGCTGAGACTGCACCACTGCAGTCCAGCCTGGCTACAGAGCAAGACTCCATCTCAAAAAAAAAAAAAAAATAGAATTTACTTATCTTTTTGTATAAATCATTTTAATCATCACGAGCATTGATTAGAATACCTGTTGTAAGACAGTGCTGTCATGAGAGAGGTGTGCTATTCATTGCTTCTAAAACTAGCGTTCCTACAGCTCTTAGCTTTATTTGTTTGTTTGTTGTTGTTGAGACAGAGTTTTGCTAGTTGCCCAGGCTGGAGTGCAATGGCGCCATCTTGGCTCACTGTAACCTCTGCCTCCCAGGTTCAAGTGATTCTCCTGCCTCAGCCTCCCAAGTAGCTGGGATTACAGGTGCGTGCCACCACGCCCAGCTAATTTTTGTGTTTTTAGCAGGGATGGGGTTTTACCATGTTAACCAGGCTGATCTTGAACTCGTGACCTCAGGTGATCTGCCGCAGCCTCCCATAGAGCTGGGATTACAGGCATAAGCCACAGCACATGGCCATTAGTTTTGTTTTATTCCTATCTGCTCTTCTTGGTTACTATTAGCCTGCTTCTTTTCTCACTGCCAGATGCCTACTACCTTTTCAGTCTCTTATTTGCAGCTAGAATCATTATGTGGACTCAGGTGTAAATTCTGCAGACAGACATTCCCTGATCAACCTACCCAGTGCTGTTTCCAGTCACTCACAGATCATCCTATTTCTTTATTACCATACTGTAATTTTATGTTGTTTTGTTTTTCCAACTCATGTACTGTTTGCCTACCCTCTGAAGAATTTGTATTCTATGAATGCACAGACGTCATCAGGCTCACATACCATTAAATGATCAGCAACTTAAGAGTGTCTGGCACAAAATACATGCTTAGCAAAGTGCTGGGGATGGGTGATGAAGCGTCTGGGAGACAAATGAATAATCGATATCTGGGAAAAACACTGGCTTGAGAATCAGACAACTGAGTCTATTTCTCCCACTTTCAGAACTGGGGCTTGGACTCTTGAGCAATAGTTGCCTTGCCGGCTAAAATAGGAAAAACAGCTTTTGCCATATATTACTGCTGTGAGATCTGAATGGCATTCAAGTCCTCTTTAGGGTAAAAGACTGAGAATGACGCCTAGTCAAATTATGTGTAAAGCAAGAAAAAGTAGATCTTGAACAAGATTCTGCCTATAAATGATATAAGCTTTAGTGTATGTCCTTCTTATGCAGAGTTTCACTACTCAGGTCTTTCAGATGCAACACCTCTATTTATTTATCTGTGAATTAATTATCTACTAGTTATTTTATAATCATTACAATTATCTTTATCTATCTTTTAACTTATCTAATAGATGAGTAAAATGCTTTTTGAGTGAAGTGCTTATTAAAGCCAAATCAAGAACCATCTCCTTACCACTTACTGTGTTTAGAAATTGTTTAAAATACTGTTTACTCCTCTCTAGATTTTAGAAGCAAATAAGGACAGAATACAGAGGGACATTAAAATTTAAGGAGATGCAATTCACAGTAAAAGACTCGAGAGTAAAGCCCACAAGTAACTTAAAAAACAAGACGGTATAGAGTTCAAATAAGTATTTGGTTTATGCAGCATCCGCCAAATTAGGTAAATGAAAATTATTCATACAATTACCCAAATATCTGAATAGCAGAGAGCTAAAGTTAATCCAATTAGAGAAACACACAGAAGAATTTATCACAATTAGTTTCTGAAAGTAGATGACCTTTAATAATTTCTGTCCTAATAGATATTAAGCAGTAAGACAGCAGTCTGGGCACATTTCCTAGGACTTAAACACACTGAGTAACCAGTCAAGAAAACTGTACAGCTAGTCCAATAAGAAGCTGAGCAAAAAACTAAACAAACACAAAAAGCAAATACATTCCATCCCAAACTGCTCCATAGGCATGGACAAGATTCAGTGATGAGACCACCTAAATGTCCCTATATACAGGGAAAGAGAAAATAACATTTTAACTAAAACCTTTTAGGCAAAACTTTTAATTCTTTCTTGTGAAATACTTTCTACATTGTTATATAATTACATGCATACATATACATTACATGTTTATTATGTATATAATGATCTGTCTATCCATGTATCTATCTGTAAAATGTGTACGAAATTTGGCAGAGAAGTCCTAAACGAATGCCATATGCTTTTTCCATCATTTTCTGTATTTTGTGGATTTCTGAGAGAATTACAATCTTTTGGAAAGCAAAATAAAAATAATTAAAATTTTTAATGAAAACACATTTAACCTAGTTTTGAGTCAATAGTGTTAAGAACAGGTATATATGTAGCTAAGTGTTTTTCTTTGTTTTGGTTTTGTTTTCTGAGCTGCTCAATAACAAATGATAATTAAAGAACTGTGTGATTGTCCATTTTAATGACTGTGTTTTAGACATCCATACTTTCTCTTTCATGCTCTCTTTAAGAATAAAGGGACAAGAAGGCTTTAAAATTGGGTATTAATCTACTTAATGTCACAAGTAGATGAAGAAGAGCCACTGGCCTTGTATACATTTACAAAAGATCTCATAGCTCCATCTAGCTCCAGACGAGGGAATTTAGAAAATAACGCACAATTACACCCAACAGAACTACCAACACAGAACAGGGAAATCAGGAAGAGTCAAAATGAAACTATTAGGTAAGCAGTGAGTATATAAGTGCAGGAAATTTGTCAATTAACACTGATTAAAAAGAATATTCATTAGTTAATTGACAGGTGGCTTCTAAAGAAAGAAATCATCCATATGATTTTTATTTTTCTAGCACTTCATATTTAAAAAATAGAATATATAACATGAGAAGGGTTTAGAATTAAATTTTCCCCCATTGAAAATGTTATTATGTCTCATACATTGTACTAAGTGTTCTGAATTCTGCCTTGAGCTCAGGGAAACAAAGAGGAAGCTACTTCTAAAGTTAAAATTGAAGGATAAATCAGGATATGATGCAGAAATATGACATGATTAGTATTTTTTATTCAAACAATAGAGTCTGTTGAGTTGTTTATAGACTACAATAAATCAAAGGGAAATTTACACAAAGTCCCCAAAAGGGGGTTATTTAAAAACAGAATTATAATTCATGAATAGTCTACAAATAGCTCTGTAATGTAAAAACACAAAAATAAGCAACAAAATACTGAACAATTAATGAGAATACAGCGAGGAAAATAACTTTGGGCCTAAAATTAAAGAGATCCAGGATGAATATCTGAAGTTATTACTGCAAATAGCATTCCCTTAAACTTTAATGTCCCAATGTATAATATATGTATGTATGATTATACATTAAAACATAAGGAGTTGGAATTTGAATGTGATGATACAAAATTAAAATGCATAACTCTTTTATGTTTTAAAAATGTTTTCAAACAATTTAAAACGTTTTAATAATAGACAGACAATCTCACGCTTCTCTAAATATAATTCGTTGCTGAGGATCTCAAAACAAACATAAAAATCACGGAAACCAAAAACAAATGGGTATTCAAGCGAATTTAACTAGCTTCCACTAAATACTCAAAAGACACAAAGGAAACATTATGTGTACCTCTTCCTTCACTTTAAAAAAACTAACTCATTTTTGTGTATTTTTATTCAGTTAAAATGCAACAAAATTTCCAAGTTAATTTCACAGAGCATAAAAGAGCATGTTTAATTATTTGCTCTTCTTGCAAACCCTTCAACATGTGTCCTCATCTTCCAATTTTACTTAGCAAAGTGATCAGATGACCTTAAACAACCAGGACAGCTCTGGGTGGAAATGCTTACCCGGAGCATTTCATTCTCATCTTTGAGATGGAGACATGACCACGTATTTCCTGGCTTGTCAAGAGTATCAAATCCCTAGCAGAAGGCTAGAGCTTCACTGACTGTCGGTCTCCTCTTGCTCACAATGCCAAACCAAGCATGCAAACAGAGCACAGGCATTTGATAAGGACTCTCAGAAACATTAAAATTAATATCATTTTTTAACTTCAGTTAGGGATATTTTGAATTATAGTTACAGTAAGAGAGATTCTTGTAGTTATCCAATTAATTGTCATGCTTAGCACTTTACCGACTTGAAGCCTGACAGCATACTTAAGTTTAGTGGATTCTCAATCTAAGGAGACTTTCTCTGCCATCCCAGCCAAAATGCTTATTATGGGGGCATGGGAAAAGGGCAAGAAAGAGAGAGACAAAGAAATAAGGGGTAGAGGGAGTGTTATCCATAGAACACAAATGCCTGTTTCACTAGTATTCCTAGACAGGTCTTTAAGGGGGTAGAAAGAAGGAATCAGTGGCTTTTGCATCCTGTTGTCATAGTAGATATAACCCTATCAGAAAACACTATGCTGGCCAGTGGCTAAGGAAACAGAAAACTGGTAATTGACTGGCTATCACTCACCTGCAACCTTTGTGGAAACAAGGATATTCTGATATTTAATTATGAACGCAACATTAAAAACACCAGGCATATAACTTTAAAACAATTCCAAAACACTTGAGGGGAGCAAGGCAGGAATACCAAAAAGTTAAGGGTAGAGATGAGACTGAATACCCACATGGTTTTGTTTTCTCTATTTTCAGTATTCTTTAGATAAGAAAAATATTCATCACCTCCATGTCTCAGTCCAGTGTAACAAGACTGGATAAAAAGAATTATAACCAACGAAAATGAACTGTCTACATTAAAAGGAAAACCTCATACTGCATCAAATAAGTCACTGAAATATTTTGTTTTTTCTTAGGTTCCTAGGTATTCCTAATACAATCTCTGTAAAGGCAAACAAATTCAATCTTAAGATTCTAATTTTATATTTGGCAAAACTCAAAAATTGTCAGTCGTCTAATAAGCTAAATATTCCTTTCTTACATGAAGGATCATCAGCAGTATCTTTTCCTTAGAAAGACCAGAAGCACAATCCTACTTGTAACTCTATACTTGTCAAAGTTTGATTATGGATCACTCCTATCAAAATCTCCTGGGGTGCTAGGCAAGGAGGAGCAAAAGGACACTCCTGGGCCCCACTCCAGAATTTCTAAATGTGAATCTTTTAACATGTTCATCAAGTGGATTCCACACATAAGTTTGAAAAATACTGAAATGAACTAAGGAGACCAAAAAGACCCATCTCTAATAGGGCTACAGAGCCCCATACCACATAATGCCTCCTTGCTTTCGCAAATCACATTTGATCTGTGTAAAGCAGATAACTGATAGCAACAAAAACCCTTCAAAGGAAAAAAATATCAACTTCAAACAGCCTACATAGTTTGTATTACAGCAGTCAGATACAGGGAATATCTCATTTTACCTTTTATATATATATATGCCTTTATATATTTCATAGATAGTTGGATGGATAAGTATAACATCTGATTCCCTACTGTTGGCTTTTAAATACTAATTGTCAGTCATCAGAGTTACATGCTCTTTTCATCTAATTGCCATTGCACAGATCTCCACCACAAATGCAGGGTCTAGACAGATCATCTCAACTCAACTAGTCCCACTCAATCCCTGCCTCATGCAATCTTCCCCAACTCAACAGATTAAGAAACTCTAAGTTATGAACTTGTATATACTACATTCATGACCTATCTAAATAAAAAGTGTTTACGACAACTACAGTAAAAAGTGATACTAATGTGTAATTCACTAAAAGTAATGTTCCTCCCATGAAGTTGTTAAAGTGGCAGAGCTTGATCAGGGTATTTGAAAGGAAACAAAGTCTCATGGTTTCATGGTCTTCCTCATTTGAAACACTGGTGATAGTGGAGGAAAACTGGATAATTTCTAAAATTTTTCTAGTTTTAAAATTCTATTACTAAGGCATGAATGTAGATAATTTTTAAATCTCATATATTACATACAATGTCCTTCTACTACAGTTCCACTACTTACAGGCACTGGGACCTGAATCAGTCCTTCCTTTATAAAATAAAGATGATGGCATTAATATTAACCTAGTGGAATTATTGTGAAGGCTACATAAAAATGTAAAAGTACTGTACACTATCTTTGGCTCACAATAAATCCTCAATAAGAAATAACAGTCATCAAACTATTTCAGATTCACTGACAGTTAAGCTCAGTCCCTATCCACTTATAGAGCCCAGTTTGGCCATGATTTACCTTGTAGAGACCGGTATAAACTCATTCACATAAGCCCTTCACCACCCCAGAAGTGAGATGTAGAGACATTTTTTTCACAATGTTCAATGCTTTAAACAGGACAGCACTTAGGATGTTTCTCTCTGGGAACACTCAGAGCCTCTCAAGCCCTACTCCATCAGTCTCTGAGACCTGGTCCGTAAGGATTCCTTGCCAACCCAAGACACTGCCTCCTCTCCCACACCTTTTGTGGTAGAAGGTCTAGGTTAGTCAGTTTCAACATTTCAAACACTTCCCGTTTGGCTCATAACAACAGTTAGAAAACAGTTAAAGATTAACAGACAGCGGTTGGATTTAGTTTTTGTGTTTTTTTTTTTTTTTTTTTTTTTTAACAACAAAATAACACCCATTCAAAACAGAGAAATGTCTGCTAAAAACATCCCTGGAAGGGGAAAGAAGCTACATGAAATAAAGTGGCAAAACACATAAAATGGTCAGGGATTTCTCTTTCATTACTGTTATCAAATTTCAAAATTAAAAAGTCAATAGGGGTATAATATTTATTCAAGGGACACAAAGCACATGGAACAATGCTCAAAGGTACATTTTAAAGACCTTCAAACACGTTAAGGGAACTGAAGTTATAAGATAATAAAAATACTACTACAGCCCATTAAGCATGTTGTAATGGTGTTCAGGGATGATGCCGTCATGTTTTGCAAAACGTTATTTTCACCCATTTCCCTGAGAGGAAATTCAGTCCAATCCAGATATTCTCAGGCTGGGAGACACAAACACTTTGAAACAATGCAGAAATGTATACAGCCACCAATGCAGACCTCCAGCACTCATTTGAGAGTTAAAGGTGTTGAGAAGCACAACAACACAGAAAGAACGATCAAGCTGAAAAGCTGGTTTATTGTTTGTTGTTTTGCCTAAATCACTCAGATTTGTCAAGGATAAAAACTCAAAAACTAATTAGATCAAAAGGTCAGGCTTTCGATATTTTGCATCTGGGTTTTGGAAAAAAAAATCGACAAATGCTTTATCAAATGGTGGGAAACACTGTTTTGACAATGACTTTTTTTTCCTGTCACAGAGTCTCACTATCATCACCCAAGCTGGAATGCAGTGGCGTGATCTTGGCTCATGCAACCTCTGCTTCTCAGGTTCAAGTGATTCTTCTGCCTCATCCTACAGAGTAGTTGGGATTACAGGCACCCACCACTGTGCTCAGCTAATTTTTATATTTTTAGTAGAGATGGCGTTTCGCCATGTCGGCCAAGCTGGTCTGGAACTCCTGACTTCAGGTGATCTGCCCACCTCAGCCTCCAAAAGTGAGGAGAGTATGACGGTTTTTAATAATACATTATTTCAAATAATTATGCCCCTGAATTTACTGTTCATAGAATAGTGTGATTAAAATGTATGTGTGTGTTTATGTATGTGTACGTGTGTCTATGCATAATACATTTTTAAATTGCATATACAACTTATCAGCGAACATAACCTAAAATCATCACTGTTAATGACTGCTGTTGACTGTACTTTTTTTGTTATACCAACTCTAGAATCCAGAGCAGTGCTGGCACCTAATAAGTAGAAAATCAATAAATTGTTTTAATGAACAAATTATTCAATGATTACCAAATATGTATGGATAAATGTACTTGTGTGTGTATACATACATGGTTTGGGAAATTTAAGAAGAGGGAGGGAAGACAGCTCACAGATATTGAGTACTATGTACCCATCCTATTTTAGTGTTTCATTTATATCATTTAACCCTCATAATAACTCACAACCAAAGCTCACAGAGAATAAGCAACCAGAACATGCAGTCACAGAGTTACTAATAATAAATGGTGGAAATGGATTTTGAAATCCCTAGAGTATTACTGTCAGTATTCTACCATGCAACATCTAAACATTCATTCTTCCTCCACTGGATGTTTAATGACTAATCGAAAATAGTGAAATAAAGTAACATAGCCAAATACTGGAAATGCTGAGCATCTCGAAGAACCTAGTGTCACACAGGCCATGCCAATATTCTGGCATAAGCTCTCAGTGAAGGTACACTTCACTGTGTACCTCAGAGAAGGTACCTCAGTGAAGGTACACAGTGGGAAGCAGGTGGATTGGGAGGCTAGCTCTGGCCACAAGCAGGTTCTGTCCTGAAAACAAGGTCTTCATTTAATCCTTACAGTAATTCATAACCAAGGTTCGAAGATTAAGCAACAAGAGCATCGGTTCATGTAGCCTATAAATGGTGAAAATGGATTCCCTGCATCATTTTACTCTTTCCACTCTAAAATATGAATATTGTGATTTACTCTTCTTCTATATCACTGTTTCTTTTTCTTTTTAATTTCCATAGGTTTGGGGGGAACAGGTAGTGTCTGGTTATATAAGTTCTCTAGTGGTGATTCTGAGATCAGAGTTGGTATACCCATCACTTGAGCAGTGTACACTATACCCCATGTGTAGTCTTTTATCCCGGGCCCCACTCCCACCCTTTCCTGAGTCCCCAAAGTCTATTGTACCTTCTTAGGCCTTTGTGTCCTCGTAGCTTAGCTTAAGTGATTGTAGTAGTTGACATTCCCCTCAACTTCTGAGTGAGAACATATGATGTTTGGTTTTCTACTCCTTAGTTACTTCACTTAGAATAATGGTCTCCAACTCCATTCAGATTGCTGTGAATGTCATTATTTCATTCCTTCTTATGGCTGAGTAGTATTTCGTGGCATATATACACTGCATTTGCTTTATCCACTCGGTGACCAATGGGCATTTGGACTGGCTCCATATTTTTGCAATTGCAAATTGTGCTGCTATAACCGTGTGTATGCACGTATCTTTTGTATAATGACTTCTTTATACAAAATACCCAGGAGTGGGATTTTTGGATCAAATGGTAGATCTACTTTTAGTTCTTTAAGAAATTTCCACAGTGTTTTCCATGGTGGTTGTACTAGTTTACACTCTCCCCAAATCTTTTTACCATATCCACGCCAACATTGATCACATTTTCATTATGCCCATTCTTGCAGGAGTGAGGTGGTATGATATCATATCGTGGGTTTGATTTCATTTCCCTGATAATTAGTGATGTTGACATTTTTTCTTATGTTTCTTGGCCATTTGTATGTCTTCTTTTGACAACTATCTATTCAAATGTTCACTTTTTGATGGGTTACTTTGTTTTGTTCTTGCTGCATATCACATTTCTTCACCAGGTACAATGTCTGGTGGTGTTTTTTTTTTTTTTTTATTGTCACATCAGAAGACTGTTATAAAGCATAGAAGCTGGGAATTAATCAAAGCACTCATTTATGCATGTGAGTGTCTGCAAAGTGCCAGACACTCCTCTAAGCACTGGGTATAGGGTGGTAAAAAAATCAGACCATGTCCTCTGTCTCAAAGCTTGCATTCAAAAGTGGGAGACAGACCTTAAGCCTATAAATAAATAATATTAGTTTAGATAGTAATGAATGCCGGGAGGATAACAATCTAATATTGTCATATTGGAGAAAGGTGAAAGTGGTAAGTCTAATATTAGACTAATATTAGATAAAATGATCAGAGAAGCTCTCTTTGAATAGGGGGACTGTGTGTGGACACTATAATTCTAAAAAGGATTCTGGGAATCAAACAGGAGAAACAGCCAGTGCATTAGTTCTATCAAGAAAGGATGCTGGGTAGTCAAGCAATAAAAAGAAGTCAGCTTTATCTGGGATATGCTGAGTCAAATGAAGGCTGTGCTTCATGCTGGATTAGAGAAGTTAGTAGGGCCAGATCTTGTGGGGCCTTTCAAGTCCCAGGTAAGAAGTTTACATTTTAGTTAAAGTCAATTAATTGTGACTAGAGGGTTTTATCATGGAAAAAAAAATGGGTCCCACTATAAAGCTTCCTTTGACTTTCATATGTGAATCTGGCACAGGGCAGGGCAAGGACAGAAGCAGAGGAATGCCTTAGGAGTATGCCAGTCCTCCAGGCAAATGACGATGCTCCCTTCAAGATACAGAAAAGTAAAAGTATAAAAACAGAACAGGAAATAGTCTATTGGCAATCTAACAATTTCCCCAGTGAAGCGTTATCAAAATGAAAGGAACACCCCCATGGAAAATCAAAACACAGATGACAGTTTAAATGAAAATGATCCATTTAAATTTTTTTTGAATTATAAACAGTGGGGACTGACAAAGTTTATAATAATAAAGCCCTTATTCAAATTCAATTTTCATAAAATTCAACTTTACCTTCCTTTTGTAGATGTGTTCTGAAAAGGTTTTACTTAACATGAAAACTGGTGTCTGTGGGAAAAGTCAGAGGCTTATTTGGGAATACTCTCTGTCTTTTGTCACACAGTAAAAATCTGTCTTTGAGGCATTGCAAATTTCATGCATGTCAACATTCGTACTTATCCCAATATGCTTTTCTATCTATATGGCCTAACAGCCATTCTCAAATGACAAATCGATGGTCTTACCAAAGTTTATTTTCAGATCAGTTACTCAGGACCCAGAATACAAATTTCCAAAGCAACAACATTGTGTTGTAAATAATGGCTAGATTCCTTAGCCAGGCAACCAAAGTTCTAACTCATACTATATTTATATTGAAATATCAAAAGATGCAACAATTTTAAACATTGGTTCTATGGGAAAAGAGGCTGAAATTCCCATTCCTAATGCCTAGTGTCTGACAGTGAGAATGAGGGGTTTTCCCACACCCTGATACCTGTGTCTGATACCAGAAGGAGTTATGGGGGTCTCAAACCACAGGGCTTGAGGGGATGAATCCTCACCAGAGTGAGAAAGATGATGCAAGGATGGCTTCTCCGGTGGGGGATGAGGCACTGGAAGTCAGGGATGATGAGAGGTTATCTGCATTAATTCATTCAACAAGCATCTGGCTGGAAGGTAGAGATGTAACAATGAATAAAGTCTCATGTGTCTCATCCCACAGTGTAAAGACTTTATCACAGTGGAAGGGGAGGCAAGAGGTAGTGATAGAGACAGGAGACAGCCAAGGATCCCTGACAAAACCTTGCCTTCAAGCCTAAAACAGCCTAATGGCTGAAAAGCCAAACTACTGGTCCTGGATGAAGCCCACCCTTTCCTGACTGATTCTCTCTGAAAAATGCCCACCTGTGCACTAGGAGGACGGGGTGGAGCCTCCACTGTTCCTGCCATTTGCAGTTGGAAGGAGTCTGGCTCCTCCTCTTCAGTTCCTGGGTGGTGACCTGCAATTCAATCTGTGACGTGAGAAACCTGCTAACAGTTCTCTCTCTGACTTTGCTGAGGGTGATTTTTTCCTTTTTCCTTTTCGCCCAATAAATCCAGCTCCTCACCCTTCTATGTGTCTGCAAGCGTAATCTTTCCTGGTCATGGGACAAGAACCTGGTTTTAGCTGAAATGAGGGGGAAGTTCTGTAACAGAAGAGGCAAAAGGGATGTTTGGGAAAATGGGGCTCTGGTGACAAGAACAGATGTGAATGTCCTAATGAGAAGGTCTTGGGGACACACAAAAAAAGAAAGGTAATCATGAATTGAACTAAAACCCACTCAGTCTTTGATGTAGTATAAATCTCATAGATTCCATCTACCTGATTCAACTCTCAACATTTTACAGAGAAGGAAACTGTACTAAAAGGCAAAGGACCTGAGGTATAAATGTGGAATCGGATATAAAGTGCTTGGTAATCAAACACTTATTCATATATGCTAATCAATAATACAAATTTTTCCTTTTAATAAATTATACCCTAGAATAACAGGAAAAGTTTCAGCATTAATAAAAGAGGGACATTAAAAGCCAACACCCTTATTATCTAGGTAAGATAACAGAGGTCCAGGGAGGTAAAGTGACATGACTTGTCAAAGACTAAGTCACAATGACGGCTGCCTGGCTTGTGTGACCAAGAGGTTTCCAATGCACTTTCGGCATGACCAGTTTCATGGTCAAAACGAGGACAAGGAAAAAGACCAGTATCACTGGGAGTGGATATCATACATAGGCTAAAAAGGCATATTCCTCTAAGCAAAGATTTGAAGCATAATTTCCCACTTATGAAAATTGTTCATTGGTAAAAAACAATCATACATGATTTATACCTCTTTATCTAATATAAGCATGGAATGAAAGCTTCTAAACAAATGAATTTTCCAAAAAATTAATATTTGCCCTTTAAGTGACAAAATTTTGGCCATTTTTTTTTTAATAGAAATTTCTTCTAACTGTCTTAATTGAATCGATTGAGATGAGTTTTCCCAGTGAAGTCTTAAAGCCATTGATTGTTTCACTCTTTGGTAATTGAATAATTTTATGGGACCCTTCTTATCTGAAGCTGTTTCTGTGCTATTTTATCTGCATGCTTCACTCTTGCAGCCCTCTAATTCCAATCAGATGCTTCTACAGGCTCAGAAAACCTGGATCACAAAGACTGACAGAAAATTATGTAAGGTAAAAGTCCAAAAGCCAAGAGGACTTCTCAAAAGTTAAATAATCATTATGATGGTAATTTTGGTGGCTCAGAGGCATCTCCAGTGACACTTCTCTGAATATAACTTACTTATCCCTTTTGATCTCAGTTCAGTAGCATTTTCAATTACATCTGAAATCTCAGCAGTTTTCTGAATAATTGAGATACCAGAAATTTAAACTTCAGTGAGCTAGGAGAAATAACTATTAAGAATACAGATGGAATTGGTTTTTCTACTTCAAGCAATGCATTTCCACATTAAATTTCATTTTAAACATCCCTAAATATTTTTCTTAATACTGTTCTTGATATGTTAAATTAATTATTTTAGAAAAACCAAGTTATATATTTCCATTTAAAGAACTACTTGTGGATAAAAGTTATCAGGTGAAAGTCATCTAAATTAATTAATTCTGGAAACAAAGTATCAAATAAGAAGCACAGGAGAGAGAGCTATTCAGTACCAATAGGTGAAAAAGCTACAAATGAAAAACTCCAATGAAATCATTAAGAATTAAATGTCTATTTGTAATAGGTGGCTTCAGAGACTCCAGAAAACAAATTGGAGCTGCGTGGTAATGACTATAACCCCTTCCCACCAAGTAATTCAATGATTCGATTATGTATAGCCTTTGCCGATAAAACTTTACATTTATGTGTCATATTGGCCAAACCTAACCTCACTGTATATTATTTTAGCCCACTGCTAAACAAGAACCACTGCTAATCTATACATATGAAGCCTTGGAAATAAGGTCATCAATAAAGATTTTTTTTTTTAGCTTATCAAAAAGAAACCTGGATTACACTTTCTATAAATAATATTTCCAAGAGATATCTTTTCAGTAGCAAAAACAGGATGAATGTGTCCAAATATTCAGTCCGTATAGTTGGTTTAGATAATCTCTAAAGGGCTCTTCCATAGGAAACTACATTCCAATCACACCAGAGGGAGCACACTTAGGAAACTTAGTAACAACAACTCTTCTCTTTCCTTGCAGTTAACAATTGAATATCTTTACCAGTCTCCATTCTGCCAAAACGTTTTCTGTACACAAGCTGGCAGCACTGGAGAAGTTGTCATCTTCTTTCTTTCCAACTCTTAGCACTGGTAGCCAAAAGTCTCTTTGTTGCTCAAATAGTCCATGCTATCTGCCAGCAGTTTCTCCATCCTGCGGTACCATCTGCCAGGCTCTCTGCTTCAGCGTCCAGGCCACATTGCCTGTATGCTATTTCAAATGGCTCTCTCACCAGAAGAGAGCGAGCAAACCAACACCTTTTGGGTTTAACCATTCTTGGTAATCATCCCAAACACTGTCCTCTAGCCGAATGGTTCTAAAGAGGACAAAAGCTCAACAATTTGAATGAAACAATTTCCTTTGCTTTTTTTTTTTTTTTTTAAGCCTAAGAAATTAGACAGCTATAGAATGTTAATATAATCAGTCATTGATATAACACATTTTTTATAGCTGTGATTCCTTTTTGTTTTTATAATGTATTCTTAATTATAATAAATTATTCTTCAGATAAAAAAGCAAAAAGGAGAAAACAATCTGTATTTCTACAGTTAATCCTGATTATTTTGAAAGCAAATCCTGGCAGAAATTAATAATTCAGTTGAAAGTTATTAACAGTATAATGTTAACTTTATGCTGCACTGCACTGTTCTTCATTCTAATCTGCTTAAAATTCTTGACTTTAAAGTAGAAAACAACAAGGGCTGCATAACAGTCCCTTAACAAGGTTAAGCCTAAAGAGTTCCATTAATATCCTCCCTAAGGCAGCCAGGAAATTCCTTAAAGCAAGAGAGTTTCAGGATCTGCTGTGGATTATGCTCTAGGGCTTTTCTTTCTAGATTTGTTACTGCTAGGAATTTATATTATGTCTCCATCACTGCCCAGCCTTCAAGGGAGGCACTTTTTATTCCCACGATAACTCAACTACCATGAAATGTGGAAGCCTTTGCTATACCAGCACAAAAATTAAATTAACATTTAAGTGAATGTCAGGAATCTAGTTCGCTCATAAGAAATTATATTGTTCTACCCAAATGTCAGAAAACATATATATTTTAAGATGCAACATTTGAAGTTTTCTAATCTTTATAGATGGCAATGTACACAATAGGCATGTCTGATCTTTATAAATAGTGGACGGTGCTCTTATTTTATTAACCTCCACATTCCTTTTACATCTTTTAGCTTTGCAGACCACAGATCTTGATGTTGGGGGTTATGGCTATTCTCATCCACTTCTAAAATCAGAACTGACTTCTAAATTCCTAATAGGTGCATAGTAAAGTTTCTAGTTTTTATTTCCCAAATTTGTATTCACAATGGAACAGCACATACTTGTTACCGTCAAATACTTCTGAATACCGCCAAATAAAATTTCATCATACCTATCATTATGCATATTCTGCTCACCTCAAGGAAAAGAAAAATTGGCTATTAGATCTTGCTCTTCAATATCATAAACTTTTTTTGCCTTGACGCATATCATATTTAATAAACATCATGTAAAAGTATTTACTTCACATCTAAGATTCTACATTCTAATTGCACTGAAATTTGAGAATAAAAAAGTTCTTAAAAACTTTTACTCTTTCTCAAATACTTAGACAAACCCATATGAATACTGGAAGCGTAAGAATGATGCATAATTTTGTGAGGGTTAAAAGCAATAAATACATTGAAACATAATGTTTTTAAAAATTATAATTAAAATAATGTGTTTTAAAATAAATTGTATATATTGAAGGTATATAACGTGTTATATGATATATATGCATTTTACTGTTTTATAATTATATATACATATATGATATATATACCCATATATAGAGTAAAATTGTTACTGTTGTGGAATGAATTAATATACCCATCACCTCACACAGCCATTTCCCCCACCATGGCAAGAACAACTAGAATCTATTCATTTAGCAAAAATTTAAAAAACAGTACACTATTATTAATGTACCTTATATTGTACATTAGATCTTTGGATCTGTTCACTCTATACATTTGCTACTTTGTATCCTTTGACTTACATCTCCCCATTTCCTCCCCAACTCCAACTCTGGCAACCACTGTTTTATTCTCTCCGTATTTTTCATTTTCTTTTTTTTTAGATTCCACATATAAGTTAGTTCATGCAATATTTTCCATTCTGTGTCTGACTTGTTTCATTTAGCAAAAATACTCCAGGCCTATCCATGCTATGGCATATAGCAGAATCACCTTTTTTTTTTTTTTTTTTTTAAAAAGGGCTGAATATATTCTGTTGTGTATATTCTATTGTGTATATATACCACAGTTTCTTTATTGATAGATACCTAGGTTGACTGTATATATCTTGGCTAGCATATAATGCTGCAGTGAACATGTTTTCAATCGAGCTGATCTTCTCTGTTACTTTAACTTGAAAAATATTTTACCGCTTGATGAAAACTAAGGTTAATTTGACAGTATTAATAACTTATTTAATAAGATGAGCAATTAACTAGTTTCCTTAAGTTTAAATATGCTGTTTATATACATTCAACTTATGAAATCCATTTACAATATTGTGAAGACATTACTGTATTCATTTATACCATAATTTAAAGTTTGGAATTGTGAACCCAAATAAATTCCATTAGGATACAGTTTGAAAGACAAATCCAAATTACCAAACATAGAAGGATATGTTTGTCTCATTCCTTTTGTCTTGAGATGAGCTCTTAATGGGGTTCAGAATATCTAATTATATCATCTTGACATTTGAGAATACAACAGAAGCAGGAAGGCCATTTTCACCTTTTCTTGGCTCTTCTCCCCCAAAGTAGGCTATAAAATTAAAGAAGGTCACTGTGACTTTCCCTCCTTCTTCTTCCCAAAATCAGGGCATCAGACCCCTATTCTAGAAGTGATCTTCCTATGCCTGGGGGAAAGAAACATTCTTATCTCTGAAAACACAGAGAAGAATCTAAACAAATAGGCCTTGTTCAACTTCTACCCCCCAGCTTAATTGCATTAGATCATACTCCCTTTGTCCAAACATACTTCTCTATGATTATCAACTTCTTAATCAAACTTAGCATAAAAATACACAGGTCTCTGTTTTTTTTTTTTTCCCACCTTAATTTTCTTATAAAATGTCCTCTGTCATGTAAAACTTTTATATTAAATACATTTGTATGTTTTTTTTTTTTTTCTCATTCATCTGTCTTTTCTCATAGGGCCCTCAGCCATGAACCTAGTGATGAGTGAGAAAACAAATTTTCCTTCCCCTTCACTATCTTCCACATAAGACAACTTACAAAGGCATCAACAGCTTGAGAAACTGATACAAACAGACTTTATTCTTTAGAAAGAGTTGGCTGCTCTGTCTATGGAGTAGACATTCTTTTATTCTGCTAATTTCTTAATAAACTTGCTTTAAAAAAAAGTTATTTTTCATGAAGGCTCTCCCTTAAAACGTATGCTGCAAATTTATGAACTGCTGAAGAATCTAAACAATATTAATTGAAGAAAGCTGAAAAAAGATGCTCAAAGTTCACCAAGGGATTGAAATGCAGCATTCAAACAGTAAGGTAAAAACAGATAACAATTTGAATTTTGCTGGCTTCTGCAGTAACTGATAATAAGTGGGAGATTCTTTTTTAAATAGTGGAGGTGGGAGCAAGTATGGAACAAGAAAAGACCCATAACCACCAAAGCAATCTTGAGCAAAATCAAACAAACAAACAAGCAAAAACAAACAAAAAACCTGGAGGCATTACACACTCTGATTTAAAAAAAAAAAAATACTAAACCTCTTATAATCAAAACAGCATGGTACTGGATGGCATAAAAGAGACACATCAACCAATGAACAGGATAGAAATCACAGAAAGAAATGTAAGTATTTGTGGTAAATTATGACAAACAGGTGCCATAAGTGGAAATAAGCACAGTCTCTTTAATAAACAGTGGTGGGATAATTGGATATTCACAAACAAAAATGAAACTGAACTTTTATCCCACACCATATTCAAGAATTGACTCAAAAGAAAAAAAGACTCTAACTATAAATGTAAGAAAACAAGTGAAATGCTCCATGACAGCAGTCTGGGAAATGATTTATTGGATAGCATTCCAAAAGCACAGGCAACAAAAGCAAAAATAGACAAATAGTATTGCATCCAACTAAAAATTGCTTCCTCTGCACAACAAAGGAAACAAAAGAATGAAGACACAACTTAGACTGGGAGAAAATATTTTCAAACTATCCATCTGGTAAAGGGCTAATATTTAAAATATACAAGGAATTCCAAAAATTAAACTACAAGAAAACAACTTGATTTAAAAATGCGAAAGGATCTTAACAGGCATTTCTCAGAAGAAATACAAATGACCAAAAGATATATGAAAATAATGCTCAACATCTCTAATCACCAGAGAAATGTATATTAGAACCACAATGAGATAGCACCTCCTGCCTGTTAGAATGACTATTACAAAAAAGGTAAGTGATAAGTATTAGTGAAGATATGGAGAAAAGGCAACCTTTGTGTACAGCACTGCTGGGAATGTCAATCAGTACAACCATTTTGGAAAATAGCATGGAGTTTCCTCAAAAACATAAAAATTACCATATGATCCAGTAATTACACTTCTGGATATACATCCAAAAGAAACCAACATGTCAAAGAGATATCTGCACTCCCAGGTTTTTTTCAGCATTATTCTAAAATAGCCAAGATATGAAAGCAGTCTAAATATTAATTAACAAATGAATGAAGAAAATGTGGTATATTTACACATTGAAATACTATACAATCATTAAAAAGAAGAAAATTCTATCCTCTAGGACAACACAGGTGGAACTACAGTACTTTATGCTAAGTGAAATAAGTCAGGCATAGAAAGACAAATACCACATGATCTCACTTACATGAAGACTCTAAGGAAGTCAATCTCATAGAAGCAGAGAGTAGAAAGGCGAGTACCAGAATATGGGGCAATGGGGAGAAAGGATGGGGGAAAGGCAAATGTTGATCAAAAGTTACAAAGTTTCATTAGACTGAAGGAATAAGTTTTTAGTGATCTACTGTACTGTGTGGTGACCATACGAATAATCTATTACATATTTTTAAATTGCTAAGCTATTTTTTGATACATAATGGATATGCATATTTTCAGGTTACATATGATCATGTAAAATACATTTTTTAGAGTCGTGCACTGTAGCATGAGCCTGTAATCCGAACCACTTGGGAGGCTGAGACAGGAGAGCTGCTTGAGCATAGTATTTCTCATCTTTTGAGACAGGTTCTCACTATATTGCCCAGGCTGGGCCAATATGGTGACACTAGCTTTCCCTGCACACTACATAAATGTAATGCCTAATCCAACCAATCTGTGAGCCCTATGTAAATCAGACGCCACCTTCCTAAACCTGACTATAAAATTCCGTGCATCCCCCTGCCCACTGGTCCTTTCTGCTCAGAGACACTTCTTTAGAGAGAGAGCTGTTTCCTTTCCTCTTCTCTTCTTATTAAAAACCTTCGCTCCTAAACTCCTTGTGTGTGTCCATGACCTAAATTTTCCTGGCGCACAATGATGAACCCCAGAGTGTATACTCCAGACAACACAGCTGCTTCAGAAGTGTACATACCTTTATCATAATGAGACTAATATTCAGATTTTGCTAATAGTTGTTCTTTTCGACTAGAACTATTGACTATCCTCTGTTCAGAAGACATTTTGCCCTATGTCCCAAGGATGTCAATGATTCTGAAAGCTATTGAGTATCTGCTACATGCTCAGCATGGTGCGTTCAGTATGGAATATTCACCAGTTCACCCTTGGGGAAAACAATGCCCCATTACTAGAGTCCTTCTGAACATTTAATCGCCGTCTGCTTCATTATCATTATCTTTCAACAGACTCATGCTTTCTGCTTCATTATCATTACCTTTCAACAGATTATCTGGACTGCCTTTTTCTCTTACCTCCTCTTCTTCCAAACTAGATACCCTCATTTTTCTCAGGAAAATCCTTGTCTTTATTCTAACCTACACTTTTAGCATGGAATGCTCTCATCACTTCTACCTCACCTATCCATCTTCCTTGCTGCATCCAAGAAGGAAAAATCCCCTTGACTTCTTACTGAACAGCACCACTTCCATATAGACTTTGAAAGAGCTGGCTCCTCACGTGTCTCCCAATTTACTCTCCAGTTTCTTGACCCTCCTGAGTTCCTTTCCACCTACCCCTCCAAGCTTCATCTTACATCACTTGTTCCCTCATCTGCTTTACTTCATTCTCATAATGTTTCTTTCAGTGTTTTGAACTCTCCAAGCTCCGTTCTTAGTCAGGATCTTTGCAGATGCTCTTCTCTCTACCAAGAATGTTCTATGCCTTGCCCTTTCATTATTTTCATCTCTTGTTTTATGTCTTGGTGTAACATTCCTCCCACAGACATGTTAGTTTGATCTTAACTCTGTTTATATAAAACTCCTCTATGCTCTCTAAGTCCTATATTTTTTCTACCTAGCATTTGCCACAACTTGTAATTATACACTTATTTGAACAATTACTTAATGTGTATTATTTATTAAAATGTGTTTCACCTTCTAGAATGAGGCCTATGTGGGCAAGGATCACATTGGCTGTGTTCAATGTTGTCTCCTCAGCTTCTAGCAACATGCTAAACACATACAGAGTGCTCAGTTAACATCTGTGGGGGAAAAAAGATGGAACATGTCCTCTGTTTTATTTTTATTTCTAAAGTTTGTTCATCACTCAGTTATTTGTTATGGTTGTCAGCATATTCTTTAGTTTGCTGAGCTTGTGTATATAAGAAGCTCCAATGCTGACTCCCATTGCCAGCTTCTTTACGTCTGACTTATTCTGTATAATGCAAGGAGAGAACTGAATGAAGACCAAATGATTACTGCAGTTTGCTAAACTCTTGGCCTCAAATGCCACAACCCAGCCTATCTTTCTGTCTTAACTTTCACATCGCCAGGCTTTATCGAGCCAGCACTAAAAAACTGTCATTCAAAATTCGGCCCAAATGGGACATCCAAGAAGACTTCCTCGACTCCCTAAGTTAAGTAAGATGTCCTCTGTTTTAATTCCAAAATTCTCCTTTTATTTCTTTATCATGGATATTGCACACAGTACTACAATCTATAACTTACTCAATAGTTCCTAGTGAGCATGTGTTTTTCAAATCAGGGCTAGAATATAGTAATACCTGATAAAATTCAATGAATAATTGGATGCCAATGATGATAATCATTTAAAAAATAGTTACAAGAAAATTAGAATATTAAAACTAATGCCAATGAACAGAAAGGAAGAAACACTTTCTAGCAAATTCATGCATATTTTGATAACTAATTAAATAATCCAATGAACTTTTTGACATTACTATTGCATTGTTTCAATATTACATTACAAATACAGACAAAGAACTAAGAAATACCATATAATGACTTAGGACCTGAAAGAACTTCAAAAATGTTAACTTTTATTATTAAGAAAAATTATAGTGGGTTTCCCTTTATTATATACTGTATTCTATTAGTGACAACTAAATATTCAACAGTCCCCATTGCATCTCAATTAAAGAAGTTGTAACTGAGTTATTGAGCCTTTAAAACTTAAATAAGTTAGTACTTAAAATGGAATAATTAGAACCACTTTTATAATTAAGAAACAAGACACTCTGGAGCATTGCATTGCTGCAGACTTACTGTATGTCTCAAGCACGTTAAGACTGAGACCAAAGGAACAACGCCTCAGCCTCCTGGGAAATATACTAATCCCTAGAAATCCACTGCTTAAAGCTGCTTGCTGTGTATAGATCTTTTTCCAGTATTTAAATATCAACTCAAAAATTTTTTACTTTATATTTGTAAAATTATTCCAATTTGTATTTGGAATAAGTATGACAGTTCTGTTTTTACATTATGAACATTTAAACTGTTGGCCAAAAGATAATACACAGTCATGTGCTTTATTATGAAATTGCCTTTATGTATTACCCTAAGTTGTAACAGTCCTTAACCGAAATCTCACCTACATACAAACATACATGCATTTATATGTACATAAAAATACATATACAGTATTTCACACAGGACAATAATGAAAATTAAAGAGCACTGCACTCCTCTGGAATTTAAAAGTAAAATAAACACCTAAAACACTATTGAAGAAAGCAACAAAACTAGTGGAGTTGGCCAAAAAAACCAAAAACTTGTGGCAAGAATCCTAAAAGACTAAAACAGATTTGGAATGTTTTAAAGGGCAGTCACTTATAACACAGTACTGTCATTACTTTCTAATACCTTCCTTATATCACACTGTGGGAGTTGTAGTGATTTCATACCCAAACAGTTTCATCAAAGTCACCTGTTAAAAAAAGACTGTCAGCTGGGCACAATGGCTCATGCCTGTAATCCCAACACTTTGGAAGGCTGAGGTGGGCAGATCGCCTGAGGTCAGGAGTTTGAGACCAGCCTGGCCAATATGGTGAAACCCTGTCTCTACTAAAATACATTTAAATTAGCCAGGCACGGTAGTGGGCACCCAGCTACTTGGGAGGCTGAGGCAGGAGAATCACTTGAACCCGGGAGGCAGAGGTTACAGTGAGCCAAGACTGTGTCAATGTACTCCAGCCTGGGCAATGGAGCGAAACTTAGTCTCAAAAACAAAAAAACGATGGCTGTCAAATGCTCCAGCCATGTGTTTTTGTTCTTCTTGTTGATATCATTCTGTTGGCCAGTTGATAAAGCACATTTCATTGCAATGTGTCCATTTATTAATAATGACATAGGTCCAAGATTTCTAATCTATTTAACCTGTATAAAATATTTAACGGCAAACTCAAATACAATTGGATAGTCACAGCAAAACAATAACTATCACAGAATCTCATTTTAAAGTTAATGTTGGAATAAAACCCTGTAAAAAAAAATTTAAATTCAGAACCAAGTCTGGTGCAGTGCTTACCACTCACTCTGGCAACAGGTTGGTTAGTTTAACTCTACGCTATTCATTCCAATATTCTTCTGCTATTCTGTTCAATCAGAAGCCTTGAGAAAAGTCACTTTGGTTAGCATGAGGGTGGGGAGGGGGAGATGATTACTGCCCACCACACCTTTCCAGGGTTTACAAATGGCAACATCACACAGGCAGGTGGACCTGAATATTTTCTATTTTTGTTTATCAATTTTTCTTGGTGACTGAGAAAGAAAAGCAGAAAGGGAAGTGTTTCACCAAGATTAATAAATGGGAAATAATGCAGCACCTCTGGTATAAACCAGGGTAATCATTATGCTTCATTTTATAATGGCTTAGAACACTGACATTCTATTTGGGAATACTCACATTATTCAAGGTTTCCTGACCTGAGAGGCATTCTCCCCACTTTACGAAAAACTCTGCCAAAACATAAGCACAATCTATAAGCCAAATGCAAGCCTAATTAAACCTTTTAGCGTAGAAGTCAGGAAACCCACAGTACTTCTACTGTCTTTGTCTTACTTTACCAGATGGGAACAATATGATTCCTTGTAGAGCACTCAGTGCAATTTGCCAGACAGTCATAATGATCAAGCTACCAATACAAAAACAGGCGTATACCATGTGTGGAGCATTGTAAGACATTATGCAAAAACATAAAAGATACATTAAGCACAGTCCCTGCCTAGTTTACAAACTATGCAAACTCATATGCAGTCACATGTTTCAGCAGTTGGTCAGTGGTTACTGAGACAATGTAGGAAAAGGAGTGACACCCTCCAAAAGGAGTCAGGGGCTTTGAGAACCACACCCCCACCCCACAGCACTGCCCACTAACATGAAACAAATATTAATGCAATGAGCTCATGATACAACACATATATCAGCTACTTCCTGCTGAGCTATGATCGCCAAATGCAGTAACTGCATCTGCCTTTACATATTTTCATCACTGTCACCCCATTAATCAAGCACACACACACATATATATATATATATATACACACACATACATACATACATATATATATCTGATTAAGAAAGTTCACTTTTGAAAGTCTACCTCTCAAAAGCCTATGAGTCCCAGTCACAATAAATAGACAATCTCAGCTGTCCCAGAAAGGTTTACTTGTCCCAGAAAGGTTTACTTTCTGCAAAAATATCAACGCAACACAGAGGTTTCAATTACTTCTTTTCTATTCGAAGAATGAATTCAATTATGAGTTGCTCATTTCCCATTTGTTTATTTAGTAGAAGTATCAGAAAAAGAAGAGTAATAAAACAGGAATATCATACCACCAAATCTCACATCACATACTGTTTTCAATGAAACAAAACGGAGACAAAACATAAACTAAGCTTCAAGTAGCAAATCTGAAAGCATCAAATGCTGGAATTTTGCCAAGGCAAACCATACAAGTTGTTTGACAGGACTGACTACCATCGGAGACCTGGATTAACATGTGCTAGCTCAAAAAGACTTGTAGACATGTATGGGCATATGCATAGATATGTGCACATATGTAATATGTTAACTCTTCAGCTTTTAGAAAAATACCAATTTATTTATTTCATTCACTATGCACTAATTCTCAAGAATTAGGTTTCTAATTTCAAGAAACCACCATTGCTTCTAGAAACACTAAATGACAATTTACTTATCCTTCTATAAAATAACTCATTTAACTCCAAATTTTTATAATTACCTAGGCAATCTACAAAAAATGCTAATTTAAACCTAAGCTCTAGTCATGAGTAAGTATACACTAACAGATTTAGCAAGAAAGAACAGCATTTTGAGAAAAGATTTTTTCTTTTGAGGTTTGTTCCTTTCTGATAAATACTAAGTAATATGTCACTAATTGTCATTAATTAGGTGCCCATGAAGGCCTAATGTGTGAAAACAAAGTCTTTTAAAGATTCTTCAAATCAGTGTTTTTGGATAATAACATTGTTCTAACATTTAAATTTCATGAAAAGGTTCAGAAGTTAGATTACAAAGACATCAGCACTTCACTATTCTCTAAGTGCCAAGATTCTTCTCATATTAGTTAGAATTCAGTGCCTCAAACTATACACATGTAAAAGGTTGCATGAAGGTTAATATGCAGCCTACTCATATGTTGAAACAGCAATGCTGAATAGCTGAGTTAAAGTCTTAATTACAAACATATTTACAAAAAGTTTCTATTTTTAAATAATATGCATATAGTAATTTGTGAATTCGAAATAATCATAATTCTCAGGAGATTCTGTATGTCCTGTATGTCCTACAGAATATTCATTTTTCTATCTCCTTGAAAAATGACAGCACTCTAATTATTCTGTCAAAATTAATAGACCCCAAATTTGACTCTTAAATCTCAGTGGATGTCTTCTTCCAATAGCCACTTCTCATTTGTGACATTTTTCCTCCCTAAAACTACGTGTTGTGAGAATTTTCATATGGCCAACTTATATAGCTAAGCAACCTTTAAATCAAATAACTACAATAATACAATCATAAGAGAAATTAGAAAACAACTTAAAGAATCTTAACAAGAGGTTTAAAAAGGAACCTAAAGATTGATTTTAAAAACCGTTAATGATAAGCTAGAAACTTTGACCTCAAACAAGACAGAAGTAACTCTAAATGAGAAAGTCAAATAAATTTTTACTTGAAAAATGTTATGAATTAAAGACTATAAATAACCTATAGAAGGTAAAACTTAAAAGAGATACAGGAAGTTAGCAAGTAAGCCAGCTTTTAGTTTGAGAATATAGACTTTATTTTTAATACACGCTTTGTGTGTGTGTGTGTGTGTGTGTGTGGAGAGAGAGAGAGAGAGAGAGAGAGAGAGAGAGAGAGAGAGAGAGAGCGCGCGCGCGCTATAGATAGATGATTGACAGACAGATAAACATAGACAGACAGACAGTTTCATTCTATTACCCTGGCTGGAGTGTGCAGTGGCACAATCATAGCTCACTGTATCCTCAATCTCCTGAGCTCAAGTGAGCCTCCTGCCTCAGCCTCCCAAGGAGCTGGAACTACAGGTGTTTACCACATACTTAGCTAATTATTTTTTATTTTTATTTTTGTAGAGACAAGTTCTCACTATGTTGCCCAGGCTGACAGCTGATATTATGACAGCAATCCTGGAAGCCAGAAAACAGTGGAACAATGTTTTTCAATGTGCTGATAATAATTGTCAAATTAAAACTCTACACTTACTAACTTCTAAAGCAGAACTAAATGAACTTAAATGAGAGACAGTAAACAATGGTCCCTTCTTATCCGCAGGGGATATGCTCCAAGACCCCCATTGGATGCTTAAAACTGCAGATCCATACTATGTTTATTCCTATACATACTCACCTATGATAAAATTTATAAACTTCATAAACTTTAGGCAGAATAAGAGATTAATAAAAATAACAAAATAGAACAAATATAACAATACACTGTAACACAACTTAAGTGAATGTGGTCCCTCTGGCAAAATACCTTATTGCACTGTACTCTTCATTTTTGTGATGATATGAAATGATAGAATGCCTATGTGATCAGATGAAGTGAGATTAATGATTGTGACTATAACCTTTGCAGTTTCAGATGCAACAGCAAAGCTAGCACTGTTTTCTTTGTCCTTCTCCACAATTTCATTGATAGAAGATTCCTTCTTACCACAGATCTTAGCAACTTCAGCATACGACGTTTTTCTTTCCTTATTAAGTTGTCACCTTTTCACCTAAAGAAAGCACTTGACAACTACTCTTCGGCATATCCAAATTGCCAACAACACTACACTTGGGATTCAGAGGCATTATTAATTTAAATGAGAGTTACTGGAACACAAGCACTGAAGTACCGCCATAATCGAACTACTAACTTACAAGGCTACTAGGTGGCTAATGGATGGTAGCCTACACACAGTGAATATGCTGAACAAAAGGATGATTCACGTTCCAGGTGAGATGGTACAATATTTCATCACACTCCTCAGAATTAAATGCAATTTAAAACATATGAATTGTGTATTTCTGAAATTTTTCATTTAATATTTTAGGGCCACAGATAATTAAAACTACTGCAAGTGAAGCTGTGGATAATGGGACAACTGTATTTACTATTTAGGACCTTATTAATTATGCATGTTAAACTCTCTAGTTTTTTCATAAATCTGTACAAGTAACTCTAAAATTTCAATTGTTTCCATTCTGCACGTGTATGCACACTGATTTGCCATTTAAGCATATTTCTTATGGTAGCTTCTAGTCAAAGCTATTGAAAATCACTGTTCTATAGTAATAGCAATGGAGGAAAACAGCTACTCCTATCAACAAAGTTGAAACATAAACAATGCTAAGCAAAAAAAAAAAAAAGTTATAGAAAAATAGCTGTTACACATTTCCCCCAAGAAACAAACATATCTGAACAATATATAGTTTCAGGATATAGAAATATGTGGTGATAATCTATTCCTTAATCTGTGTGATGACTATACTTGAAACTGTGTATATACAGATTACAATAAATTTAACAAGATTCAAATATGACTATATTAAGATATGCAGTACATTTTATGAGAGTAAGCCCAATGTCTATGACTCTAATTCCCTCCCTTAATCTACAGTCAGAGGATGCGTTTGAAAAGAATGGTGGACTGGGCATGTTCTCTGTGGTTCAGGGAACTGATCACATTTCAGGCCATCAGAATCTCCTGGTATAAGAATTACTTTTTCTGAACAAGCAGACAATGCATTCATCCAACAAAGAGATAATTTGTCATCCCCACATAGAAGAAAATGGCATAAGAAATAATATCAGGTATAGGAAGCCTTCTGGCTATCTCACAGTGTGCTCACAGGACTTTGTACAGGCACACACATAGTTGGGGAAAGAGAGAGAGACAGAAAGACTGCAAGCTCTCTGATAACTCTTCTTGTAAGGACACTAACCCATCAAGGCCCCAGTCTTACAAAGTTATTTTACTTTAATTAACTTCTCTTACTCACATTGAGGGTTAATGCTTCAACATACGAACTTTGTGTGTGGGGAACAATCTGTCCACAGCAATGATCACTAGGGATTAATTTTAGCTATTAAAAATCTGCATGTTGCATGCCTATGCATTTCTCTAGCACAGATGCCTACCATTTGAATGCTGGATCAAAAGTTACACACTGTTTTTAGTTCTAAAAGTTATTTTATAAACTGTTCTACCAAAAAGGCTTTAGCAATTTCCATCCCCGCCATTGGTAATATGAGGAGTGACTGGCTTTCCACACCAGTGTGAGAAAGCCAACAATGGATCTTTTTTTTTCCCCCCATTTATTTATTTTATTGCATTTTAGGTTTTGGGGTACATGTGAAGAACATGCAAGATTGTTGCATAGGTACACACGTGGCAGTGCGATTTGCTGCCTTCCTCCCCATCACCTACATCTGGCATCTCTCCCCTTGCTATCTCTCCCCAACTCCCCACCCCCCACCGTCCCTCCGCTATTTCCCCCCAACTGACCCCAGTGTGTAGTGCTCCCCTCCCTGTGTCCATGTGTTCTCATTGTTCAACACCCGCCTGTGAGTGAGAACATGCGGTGTTTGATCTTCTGCTCTTCTGTCAGTTTGCTGAGAACGATGGTTTCCAGGTTCATCCATGTCCCTACAAAGGACACGAACTCATCGTTTTTTATGGCTGCATAATATTCCATGGTGTATATGTGCCACATTTTCCCTGTCCAGTCTATCATCGATGGGCATTTGGGTTGGTTCCAGATCTTTGCTATTGTAAACAGTGCTGCAATGAACATTCGTGTGCATGTGTCCTTATAGTAGAATGATTTATAATCCTTTGGATATATACCCAGTAATGGGATTGCTGGGTCAAATGGAATTTCTATTTCTAGGTCCTCGAGCAATCGCCACACTGTCTTCCACAATGGTTTCACTAATTTGCACTCCCACCAACAGTGTAAAAGTGTTCCTATTTTTCCACATCCTATCCAGCATCTGTTGTCTCCAGATTTTTTAATGATTGCCATTCTAACTGGCGTGAGATGGTATCTCAATGGCCAACAATGGATCTTATCACTCCTGATCCATGTTACCAATCGTAAGAAAGCATTTTCTTTTAATTACCAATTCCTAGATGGGCAGGAGCATCCCGTCAGTATTTGCCATTCCTTTCCTCTCTAAATCTACTACTCAAAACCTTTACATGTTTTTCCTTTTCATTTTTTTCCTCTTTGGATTTATAGAAACTTTTCTTCATATTCAAGTTATTAATCCTTTGACCATTAATTATTATGTTCCAAATATGCAGATATTCTTTCCTAATGTGGCTCTTGTGGTGTTTTATCACATACATATTTTCCACTTTTACATAGGCATACAGGTCAATTCTTCACATAGATGAGAAAAACAAAAAAATCTTAAAAGTATTTCTCAGATCACTTCTATCTATAAATACAGTTTAGGGAAAAATGACTTTTAAGCAGTGAGCCATTCAAAGAAGTTTGAGATTGATGTGTAGTTGTGAAGGTTATAGTTTCATATGAAATAAAATCAACTGAAATCAGAGTCTATTCACTTGTAACCTATATAAAGGTAGGGGTCTCCTATGTAAGGTTCTCAGAATTCAAAGACATCAGTCATACTCTTATATTGCACAAAAGAGCAAATCAGGTTTCATGCATATGTGCAATCTTTACGATCTCTGTTTTTCATAAACTACAAAACAAACAAGGACCATCGAGATTTTTAAAAACTATTACCCCACCTTCCGTATCTAACAATGTAATTTTTACTCGATGAGTAAAATCTATAAAATATTACAATGTAATTCTAGTTGGTATTTGATGATTTCTACAATAGAGCTTATTTTAAAAAACTTTTATAAGCATTATTAAAAATAACAAATCATACCTATACAAAAGATTTTCCACATGAAAAAGTTGTTCCAAGCAAAGTTAAATCCTAAATTATCAGAATATGCAGTGTTAGTCAAAGTAGTTAGTTTCATCTCCCTACTTGAAGTCAGCAAGATCATGTATCATAATGAGTGGTGGCTACACATACTTTTTATAGCTTCTGGTTTATTCCCTTTGAGGGTAACATTAACACCTGTCAGACTGTACTCTATTACATTCTCCCAAATTGACTTTCAGTTTAACACATGCTTCTATTTTCAACTCTCATTTAGCTATAGGTAATCCTTAGCGTGCATGATACATTTTCCAATTTTAAGATATGTACTCTGTGAGAGGTTATATCTCCAAAATCTTGCATCTTTTTTTCTTGAATAATTTGACCTAGAAATGTGGCCCAGTGGGGGAGGAGAGTAAGAGCAATTGAGGCCAAACTGCAATATAACCACATATAAACAGATAATAGCCTTTTCATATTTAAAAATATATGAAAGGGGGAAGTCAATAACAAAAAGTTATTAATAAATTTTCAAATAAAACACAACTTTTTCAAGTTCTTACTGGAAAAATAGACTTTAGAAAATTTTTCTCTCACAAATAATTTAATGGGTTGATTTGAGCTAAAAAGACTAGGCCTGTAACTCAGCTGAAGCAATGCTTTATCATTTGGTCAATACTTACTGACTCCTATCACATGCAAGTCACTATGGAGGATTTCATCTTCGAGGTAAAAATACATAACACCTAGCCCTCGCCATCCAGGTGCTCACAGGTTAGTGCCAAAACTTTTACTTGAATTTAGTGTATTAATATCATATAACTAAAATGTCATCTGTGAGAACATTTCTTTGTATTTCACCAAATTGAGTTTCCATAAACATTTCTTTCTAGTTCATTAGGATTACAAAATAAAACATTAAATGAAAAAATAAAATTTTGCAGTTTTACATCTCCTAAACTAACATTGCTAATCAACTTTAAAAGGCTATAACCAACAACTTAGAACAAGTCTATTTCATAGTTTTTTTCTGGCTACAATTTACTTGTAGTGGTATTAAAATTATTTACTCTCAGATATTAATGAATGATAACTTTTGCACAGAAGGAATAATAATTATGTCATTCATTGGCACAAATTTGGATAAAAACAAACATAAGCGCACATACTTAAAAGGTAACCATCTCCTTTGGGAATGGCTTATTTGTGATTAGGTAAGACACTGACTATTCTTTTTGGCATAGTTTACAAACGAGTAGTTTCTCACAAACTACTAGTTTCTATTTCCTCTATGCAAATTTGCTAAATCCATCTGACAGAATTTCAGCTTTCATCAGGTTTGTGCATTGCTATTACTTCTAAGCAAAATCAGTATTAAATAAATTAGTGTTACCTGACAGTGGGGGCTGTCAGGTTGCAATAAAATTTTGGAAATTGAACTTTTCCTTTGTAAAACTCTAGGGAATTTTGATATTCTCTGAATAACATGTATGAATGAAAAAGAGAGGAAATAAAGACACTTTGAGAACAAGTACAAAAGTATGTTTTGGTGGAAAGAGCTGAAGCTTTAGATCCAAAGAGACAAAGGCAGAAATTCAGATGCACCTGCTTCTCTGGCTTTAAACTCTGGGAAAGCTGATTAAGGAAACTGAGTTCTGGGCTGTACATGGTGGCTCACGCCTGTAATCTCAGCACTTTACAAAGCTAAGGTGAGCAGGTCACTTGAGGACACAAGTTAGAGATGAATCTGGCTAACCCGGCAAAACCTCATCTCTAATAAAAATACAAAAATTAGCCAGGCCTGGTGCTGTGCAACCTGTAGTCCCAGCTACTCAGGAGGCTGAGGCAGGAGAATCACGTGAACTCCAGAGGTAGACGTTGCAGTCAGCCAAGATCAGGTCACTCCACTTCAGCCTGAGTGATGGAGGGAGACTCCATCTCCAAAAAAGGAAAGAAAAAAAAAAAAAAAAAAGAGAGTTCTGTAGAGATGATTCTGCAGCATGGATGTACCATGACAAACATCACAGAATTGGATGGAAGACGGAAGACCAGCACAGTGTTTAGTGATTAATAAATGGTAGTACTCTCTTCCACCCAACTATGAAGCTAACTGTCAAACCTTTAAGAAAGGCTTACCTCATTTTTTTCTCTCTCCAGGCTTTCACTGCTTTAAATTCTCAAAGTATGGGTCGAGGTTTAGTGGCATCGCCTTCACCTAGGAATCTGTCAGAAATACAGATCCTTGGACACCAACTCAGACCTACTAAATCAGGAACTGTGGCAGGACGACCTAGACACCTATGTACATAAGCCTCCAGAAGATTCTGATTAACCCTGGAGTTTGAGAACTGCAGATATTGTGAATCTGGCTGATGAGAGTTTTGCCAAGTCTAGCAAAATGACCTACTTTCTCCTATTCTGGTACATCTCCTAGTGACTCAGCTTCCCTTCAAGAAATGTAACAGCTTTAAGGAGCTAAGGTAGCAGTCCTCAGTGACTCAGCTCTGGAGAAAGCAGAAAAGAGCCCACAGCGTAGCCCTGCCGTACAGAGCAATTGTCTTCCTCAGAAGTCAGGTTTCAACAAAACTGTAAAATGTTTTAACATTTAAAAATACATTGTTCCAAAATCATCTTTTCCAGACATTTGCTCAGCAATTCTAACCAGCTGTAACAGAAACTATTCTCCTTCTCCAGGAAGTTTTTAAAGATAAATTTAAATGGGAAAAACCCACTTAATGATTTTAGGCACATTTAAAAGAAATTTAATTATTACAGAGATTCTCCCTCTCCATTCTTTTTCTGGCACAGATCCTCTTATCTTTCATAATAACTCTTCATACCAGATGTTGTCAATATATTGTTCCTGTTTTTTTTAAGGTGCTTACTTAATCCTCTTCATTTGAAAAAAAAAAAAACAATATTATTCTTTAAAGGAAATGAAAGCAGTCAAGACTACCTTAATTCTGTAGCATACAAACTCTCAACAATCATTTTTCTTCTTCCCGCTACCACTCATGCACCCATGCTGGTGTCAACACATCTAATATTTAATACCCACCTGGGAGTTTTATATCAACTCATTTTAGATGCTGGAGAGATTAGAGAAAGGCTTCAAAGACTATTACTTTGAAAAATAACTGCTATTAAGAGCACACACAGGCACACATTCACACACATGGATATACACAAACTCAATATCCTGCCATGAAATGAACTCTAACGTAAGAAAATCCAAATAAATAGGAAAAAAACTAGAATTTTGAAATAATTTTTAATTAGGGAATTTTTTAGAAATTTAATTTTCTATGAGGCAGCTGAACCTTCTGGAATATTACTAACCTGAAGCATGTTATTTATGTGAACTCATCTAAATTGAGTTTCGTATTCAATTTCACATATTCCCACAATGTTAAAAAGTTTTCTCTCATTATTTTAGATTTGTGTTGACACCAAACAAAAAACCCCAACAAAAACCTTAGCTAATTATTACTGTGATACGATTTTGATAATTTGTATTTTATACAATAGCGTATTTAAAAAGACCAAGATCTTAAGTTTAACTGAGGAAACTGCCATCTTCCCCATATAAGAGGAAAAGAGAATATTATTTTCACCTGAAATTGGGAAAAATAAACCACAGAAAATGTGCCCTCATCACAAAACAAAAGCAAGCTGGTATTCCAGTGAGCTTATAAAAATCTGTACATGTTAAAGACCTGCATCTTCAAAACTAAAATCAGTTAAACAGCAATATATTAAAGTGACCAGAAACAGGCACTGACAGTAACACACCACCATAAAGTGCTACTTCTTGGATTTGTAACTCAACAAGACACAAGAGTGGCATTTTCCTGCTTTGCAAATGAGTAAAGTTAAAAGGAAAAGTAAGGCACACTGTTAGAGGAACAGGAGTTTTTTGCTTTGTTCTTGTACATGTGCTCTATTTTTTCTAACACCTGGTAGTTTTGCTTTAGCTTTTAATACTTTAAGTTCTGGAGTACATGTGCAGATTGTGTAGGACTGTTACACAGGTATACACATGCCACGGTGGTTTGCTGCCTCCATCACCCCATTTACTATATTAGGTATTTCTCCTAATGTTATCCCTCCCAACCTCCCCACCCTGTGCTATGGCTCCCCTACCCCCCACCCTGCAACAGACCCGTGTGTGAAGTTCCCCTCCCTGTATCCATGTGTTCTCATTTTTCAACACCTACTTATAAGTGAGAACATGTGGTGTTTGGTTTTCTGCTCTTGTGTCAGTTTGCTGAGAATAATGGTTTCCAGATTCACCCATGTCCCTGCAAAACATGTGAACTCATTCTTTTTTATGTCTGCATAGTATTCCATGGTGTGTATGTGTCACATTTTCTTTATCCAGTCTATCCTTGATGGGCATTTGGGTTGGTTCCAGGTCTCTGCTATTTTAAACACTTCCACAGTGAATATACGTGTGCCTGCATCTTAATAATAGAACAATTTATAATCCATTGGGTATATACCTAGTAATGGGATTGCTGGGTCAAATGGAATTTCTATTTCTAGATCCTTGAGGAATCACCACACTGTCTTCCACAATGGTTTCACTAATTTACACTCCCACCAAGAGTATAAAAGCATTCCTATTTCTCCACATCCTCTCCAATTTTTTTAATGATTGCACTCTAACTGGCATGAGATGGTATCTCAATGTGGTTTTGATTTGCATTTCTCCAATGATCAGTGATGATTAGCATTTTTTCATGTTTGTTGGCCGCATAAATGTCTTCTTTTGAAAAGTGCTTGTTCATATCCATTGCTCACTTTTAGATGGGGTTGTTTTTTTCTTCTTATAAATACGTTTTAGCTCTTTGTAGATTCTGCATATTAGTCCTTTGTCAGATGGGTAGATTACAAAAATTTTTTTCCCATTCTGTTGGTTGCTGGTTCACTCTGATGATTGTTTCTTTTGCTGTGCAGAAGCTCTTAAGTTTAATTAGCCTATGTTTTCTTCTAGGGTTTTTATGGTGTTAGGTCTTATGTTTAAATACTTAATCCATCTGGAGTTAATTTTTGTATAAGGTGTAAGGAATGGGTCCAGTTTCAGCTTATTGCACATGGTTAGCCAGTTTCCCCTACACCATTTATTAAACAGAAAATCCTTTCCCCATTGCTTGTTTTGTCAGGTTTGTCAAAGATCAGATGGTTGTAGGTGTGTGGCATTATTTTTGAGGCCTCTGTTCTGTACCATTGGTCTATACCTCTGTTTTTGTACCAGTACTATGCTGTTTTGATTACTTTAGCCTTGCAGTATAGTTTGAAGTCAGGTAATGTGATGCCTCCAGCTTTGCTCTTTTTTGCTTAGGATTGTATTGGCTATGTGGGCTCTTTTTTGGTTCCACATGAAATTTAAGGTGTTTTTTTCCAGTTCTGTGAAGAAGGTCAATGGTAGTTTGATGGGGATAGCACTGAATCTATAAATTACTTTGGGCAGTATGGCTATACTTTCACAATATTGATTCTTCCTAAGCATTAGCATGGAATGTTTCTCCATTTGGTTGTATCCTCTCTTATTTCCATCAGCAGTGGTTTGTAGTTCTCCTTGAAGAGATCCTTTACATACTTTGTTAGTTGTATTCCTAGATATTTTATTCTCTTTGTAGCAATCATGAATGGGAGTTCGCTCATGATTTGACTCCTTGTTTCTTTTTGGTGTACAGGAAAACTTGTGATTTTTGCACACTGATTTTGTATCCTGAGACTTTGCTGAAGTTGCTTATCAGTTTCAGGAGATTTTGGGCTGAGACGATGGGGTCTTCTAGATATACAATCATGTCGTCTGCAAATAGAGACAATCTGACTTCTTCCTTTCCTATTTGAATATTCTTTATTTCTTTTTCTTGCCTGATTGCCCTGGCTAGAACTTCCAATACTATACTGAATAGGAGTCATTAGAGAGGGCATCCTTGTCTAGTGCTGGATATCAAAGAGAATGCTTCCAGTTTTTGCCTATTCAGTATGATATTGGCTGTTGGTTTGTCATAAATAGCTTTTATTATTTTGAGATATGTTCCGTCAATACCTAGTTTATTGAGGGTTTTTAGCATAAAGGACTGTTGAATTTTGTCAAAGGCCTTCTCTGCATCAATTGAGATAATCATGTGGTTTTTGTCTTTGGTTCTGTTTATGTGGTGAATTACGTTTATAGACTTACATATGTTGAACCAGCCTTGCATCCCTGGAACGAAGCCTACTTGATCATGGTGGATAAGCTTTTTGATGTGCTGTTGCAATCGGTTTGCCAGTATTTTATTGAAAATTTTTGCATCTATGTTCATCATGGATATTGGCCTGAAGTTTTCTTTTCTTGCTGAGTCTCTGCCGGGTTTGGTATCATGATGATGTTGGTCTCATAAAATGATTTGGGAAGGATTGCCTCTTTTTGGATTGCTTGGAATAGTTTCAGAAGGAATGGTACCAGCTCCTCTTTGTATGTCTGGTAGAATTTGGCTGTGAACCCGTCTGGACCTGGGCTTTTTTTGAGTGGTAGGCTCTTAATTGCTGCCTCAACTTCAGACCTTGTTATTGGTCTATTCAGGGTTTTGACTTCTTCCTGGTTTAGGCTTGGGAGGATGCAAGTGTCCCGGAATTTATCTATTTCTTCCAGGTTTACTACTTTATGTGCATA
>NW_022436950.1:34404336-34428762 GCF_009761245.1 Sapajus apella
TTTTTTCTCTAATCTTGCCTTCTCATTTATTTCATTGTGTTGATCTTCCACCTCTTATATCTTTTCTTCTGCTTGGTCAATTCGGCTGTTGAAACTATTTATGCTTTGCGAAGTTCTCGTGTTCTGTTTTTCAGCTCCATCAATTCACTTATATTCCCCTCTAAGTTGCTTATTCTCATTAGCATTTCGTCAAATCTTTTTTCAAGGTTCTTAGTTTCTTTGCATTGGGTTAGAACATGTTCTTCACAGAACTTTCTTATTGCCCACCTTCTGAAGCCTGATTCTGTCAATTCATCAGACTCATTCTCCATCCAGCCTTGTTCCCTTGCTGGTGATGAGTTGTAATCCCTTGTAGGAGGAGAGGCATTTGGGTTTCAGGTGTTTTCATCCTTTTGGTGCTGGTTCTTTCCATCTTTGTGGATTTAGCCATCTGTCATCTTTGTAGTTGTTGACTTTCAGATTGGGTCTCTGACTGGACGTCCAGTTTGTTGATGATGAAGTTATTTCTTTCTGTATCCTAGTTTTCCTTCTAAGAGTCAGGCCCCTCTGCTGTAGGACTGATGAGGTCCACTCCAAGCCCTGCTTGCCTGGGGATCACCTGCAGTGGCTGCAGAACTGTAAAGGTTCCTGCCAGTTTCTATTCTGCTATCTTTGTCCCAGAAGGATACCCACCAGATATCAGTCTGAGCTCTCCTTTATGAGGTGACTCTTTGGATATACGGGGGTCAGGGAGCTGCTTGAGGAGATAGGTTGTCCTTTATAGGAGCTCAAGTGCTGAGCTGTGAGCTCCATTGTTCATTCAGAGCTGCCGGGCAGGGACATTTAAGTCTGCTGCAGCAGAACTCATAAACCCCTTTTTTTCCCCAGGGGCTCTGTCCCGGGGATTTAGGGCTTTATTTGTGAGTTTCTGTTGTGCTGCTGCATTTTTTCAGGGCTGTCCTGCCCTGTGAGGAGGTAGCCTAGTCACTGTCTGCCTGCAGAGGCTTTGCTGAGCTGCTGTGGGCTCCGCGCAGCTGCCGTGTGAACCTCCCTGCAGTCCTGTTTATACGGGTATAGTTAGAACTGCCTCAGCAATGGTGGCCCACCTCTATAACGGCAGACTTTTCTTGTAATGGCATGCTGCCTCAGCAGTGGTGGGCTGCCTCAGCAATGGCAAGCTACCTCCTCAGTGATGGACTGCCTCGGTAATGGTGGACACCCCTCCCCCACAGAGCTGGACCATCCTGGGTTCAGCTATGCTTGCTGTGAAACTGTCAATCCAGAGCATTTCCGATTGCTGTTTTTTTTGTGGGGGTGGGACCAGCTGAGCCTGATCACCTGGCTCCCTGCCTCAGAGCCCTTTTTTTTTTCTTTTTTTTTCTTTAGTTGAACAGTCAACTCTGTCTCCCAGGTGTTCTAGTCACCTGTTGAAAAGGCACTGGTCAACATGGTGAAACCCCGTCTCTACTGAAACTACAAAAAATTAGCTGGGCATGGTGGCGCGTGCCTGTAATCTCAGCTACTCAGGAGGCTGAGGCAGGAGAATTGCCTGAACCCAGGAGGCGGAGGTTGCGGTGAGCCGAGATCCACCATTGCACTCCAGCCTGGGTAAAAAAAGGCGAACTCCCTCTCCAAACAAAAAAAAAAAAAAAAAGGCACCAGGATCTGTGTGATTTCCCGTGCAGTGACCTGAAAGAGCTGCACTGAGATTCGTGGTGTTTTTTTGCCCAGGAATCTCCTGGCCTGGATCCCTGTTTCAGTCCCTTTTTTTTTATCAGTTGAATGGGTGACTCTGTCTCCCAGGTGCTCCAATTGCCAGCTAAAATGGCGTCTGGACCCATGTATTTTGTATGGAGAACTGCCACGCCAGGGCGCCAGCAAAACAGCCGTGCCAGCCAACACATCCGCGCTGGTGACCTGTGGGGCTCCTCTGCCTGGGAATCTTCTGGTCTGTGGGCAATAAAAATCCATCTGGAAATGCCACGTCCACTCACCCTCCTCACTTTCACTGGCAGCTGCAATCCTGAGCTGCTCCTAATTGGCCATCTTGGATCCGTCCAGGGCCTCTTTACAAACTTACTGAGAATCAAATTCATCAACTTACAAGGCTGCATGTATACACTCGGGGAAAGCCCTCTTTAAGAAAGACCAGTCCAGGTGTGGTGACACATGCCTTTATCCCACCTATTCTGGAAGCTGAGGCAAGAGAATCACTTGAACCTGGGAGGAGAAGGCTGCAGTGAGCCAAAATCATGCCACTCCATTCCAGCCTGGACAACAGAGTAAGACTCCAACTCAAATAAACTTAAAAAAAAAAAAAGGAACTTTTATTTTTTTTTAATAGAATAAAATCTAAATACTTAAAATCTTGGATCCTTTAAGTCAATGAAATCAAACTAAATTATTAAAAAATGAAAAACTGAATGCATTAATCTCTAACATGTCCCTAGATTTTTAGAAGATGAAGCCTCTTGTAAAAGGTATACTTTAAACAACATACTATCTAAATGATAAAGAGGAAAAGCTAAGATTTTTTATACAGTGTTAGTAATTATGAAAACTTGCTAGATAACATCATTGTTATTACTAGAATGTACATTGCAAGATAATAATTCATGTGAAGTATGACACATCAGGGGGTCCAATCATACACCACTGGATGTTAATTAAATGCCTCATGTTACTGAAGGTGAAACATCTCATTGGGTATCAAAAGTGTGATTTTTTTAAACAGGAGGGATACTGTTTCTGTAGAGGTCTTATATTTCAAAAGACAATGTTTTTGTAAGTTTTCTAGTTTTATGTAACCTGTAAAAACTCATTTTTATAACACTTTTATAATAAAATACATGATCACTGTGGAAAATCTCTAAAATAAAAACAATCATAAAGGAAAAAAGTCAACCACAATCCTACCTCTCAGAAATAACAGTCTCCTGCTGTATTTTCTTCCTATCTTCTTCATACAAGCAAATATACACACACACTTGCACACATATTCACTTATCCGTACCTATATGATTATTTTTCTCTATAGTATAATTGAAAGTTTTTTTTTATTATTATCTTCTGAGATGGAGTCTTGCTCTGTCACCCATGCTGGAATGCAATGGCACCATCTCAACTCACTGCAACCTCCGCTTCCCAGGTTCAGGCAATTCTTCTGCCTCAGCCTCCTGAGTAGCTGGGATTATAGGCATGTGCCATCACACCCAGCTAATTTTTGTATTTCTAGTAGAGACGGGGTTTCACCATGTTGTCCAGGGTGGTGTCAAACTCCTGAGCTCCAGCAATTCATCCACCTTGGACTCCCAAAGTGCTAGGATTACAAGTGTGAGCCACCAAGCCCAACCAATTTAAAGGTATTTTTAGAAATACATATAATCATTTTACCTATTTTGTATGTTTATAAATTTATGCATCTAATTATATTTCTGATTTACTTGCAGAGATGTAAAATTTTTATTTCTGACATATAAAAATATTCTACTCTAAAAATTATAAAATGAGCCCATGTACTTTATCTCCCTTGATAATGCAATAGTATCAATACACTTAATTATCCCACACAAGCGCAAGACTACACTTTTGAATCAATCGAAGAAAATCATATAAAGTTGCTGGTGAAGCTGAAACCTAAAACTTAATTCATGTTAAAAGCTAATTTCAGACTACATTGAGACATGTATCTTTCACTTCATATTCATAGTTTGATAGTTTTCAACAATTTTTTAAAATGGGTTAATAAATGGAGTACAGATGCTACTTGACTTACTGTCTTGATAAATCCATCTTAAGTCAAAATGTATTTACTACACCTAACACAGAATACACCATAGCTTGGCCTAGCCTAGATATGCCCAAAACACTTACATAGGCCTGCCGTTGGACAAAACCATCTAACACAAAGCGTGTTTTAAAATGAAGTCCTGAACAATTCATGTATGAATATCATGCCACATATTGCCAGCCTGGGGAAAGATGAAAATTCAAAATTGGAAGTACAGTTTCTACTGAATACGTATTGCTTTCACACCATCATAAGTCAAAAAATCTCAAGTCGAACCATTTTAAGTTGGGGACCATCTGTACTTTATTTCAAAACTGAACTTGGTGCTCTTATCTTAGATCAATAAACCTTCCTTTCCAACCATCAAACTGCTTTTCCAATACAAGTTTGGGGAAGGGAGTGGCAAACAGAGCAGGGATAAAGTCAGGAAAAGGTAGGTAAGAGAAGAGAGGAGAGGTAAAGAGTGGCAGGGAGAGATCAAGAGAATAAGAAATGGAATGTCAGAGAGAAACCATACTTATGTTTCAAGGTCCAGGTTAAATGCTATTTCTTCCCAAAAATGCTCAGTGATGTCTCAGTCAGGAGTCAACATACCAACTTCTATAAATTCCCAAAGTATGCTGCATTGTGATAATTTCTACATCAAAACATACGTCTTACCATGCATCTCATCTACCCAGTGGAAAGCAAGCTTGTCCAGATTAGGGGACTGGGTGTAGCTCCTCATCTGCACAAAGTGCATTACTCAGAGACAAATAAATACATGACTCCAAAGAGCTCATTTTAGCAATGCATTCAGTTCTCCAAGAGCTTTCCTGTAATTATCTGATTTGATACATGCAAGAATGGTGCAGGTTACCATTTCATAAACAAAATCACCCTCAGAGAGGTTAAGTGACTTATCCCAGGTATAATGAACAAGGTAAGTGGTGACACTAAGACTCAAATCCAGGTGTTCTAGCTCTAAACCTAGTGCTCTTCCAACCACATCAAACTACTGCAATCAACAGGGTGCTTAGAATCAGGACTGCAAACAATTACTCATCAATTCACGAAATGCAGGTGCCTTTTTCAGACCATCGCTGACACAGTAAAAGTGATTTGATCACTTTTAGTTTAATAAACTCTCTGTTTCTGAACTGTGGGAGAAAAGGGGTAGGAGAAATTTCCTCTCCCTTTCCTCAACTCATTTCCTATTTTCGTTTTGCCAGCTACAGTCTATTAATTCTCAAAATGCCTCTCCCATTGTGGAAATGTATTCCTCTTAATCAGTTGTTTTGATCTCCTAGCAAGGATAACTAAAAACATATACATGTTTCTCCAAAAATTTTATTATTTTAAAATGTATTACTGCTAATATTTTTGCAATGCCCAGATATATATAATACTACATTCACCTAAAGATATTTTGCTCAATACCATTATAATGTAGCTCCTCTACAGGATTCTAACTTGTTTTGGCAGACATTTGTTTCAATTCTTCAATTATGTAAAATTCAAGAATTACTTCTATTTCCAGTGATTATCAGAATCATACGCTTATTACTTCCTCCTCCATTCAAACACAAGTATGTATTTATGTATTGAGCCAGTATTCTGTGCTGGGTGATATGTGTACAGCAAGGAACAAAACTGGCACATTTGTTCATGAAGATACCATGAGGAAACACATAAAGAAAATACTCACAAATGAATATATATACACAATCAAAGATACCACAAAGGAAAAAAATGTTATAAATTGTAAGTGCAGAGAGCAGTGATTTACTTTGAAAGGTCAAGAAATGCTGATGTAGCTCCTTAAAAAAAAAATTACTCCATATGAGAGCAAAAAGGTGTCATCCCAGGTGAAGAATGGGGACCAGGTTGAAGTACTTTCAACATTCCTGCCATGGGAGTTTGTTGGGCCAGAAGAAGTGAAAGCAGGCTTCTGCAATTGGGACATGGAAACAGGGGACGAAGGGCAAGGATGAATTTGGAGACGTAGGTGGGGCCAGGATACTCAGGGCTTGTGGGTCATGTTAAAGGCCATGGACTTTATTTCAAGCAAATGGTAAGACACTGAAAAGGTGTACTAGTCAGTTCTCATGCTGCTAATAAAGACATACCCGAGGCTGGGTGTTTATAAAGAAAAACGTTTAATGGACTCACAGTTCCACGTGGCTGTGGAGGCCTCACAATCAAGGTGGAAGGCAAAAGGCATGTCTTACATGGTGATAGACAAGAAAGAACCTGTGCAGGCCAACTCCCCTTTAGAAAGCCATCAGATCTCCTGAGACTTATTCACTATCAGAAGAGTAGCGCAGGAAAGAATCACCCCATGATTTGATGACCTCCTACTGGGTCCCTTCCAGGAAATGGGTAGGAATTGTGGGAGCTACAATTCAAGATTAGAATTGAGTGGGGACACAGCCAAACCATATCAAAGGGTTTCAGTCAGAAGGGGCATGAGTCAAGGGATATCTGAGTTAAATTAAACCACCACCAATATTGGTCTGGGAAGCAGAGTCTTTACAACGTGTTCTGGCTCTGCTGCTGTAACCGTCAAGTAACACGGGGCTACTCTTTAATACCTCTTTACCTTTTTTCAACTGTGTGAGAAAAGCACAGGGTTATCTAAAGTTTCTCCACCTATAGAGGACGTTCAAAGATGCCAGTGAATACTGACAAGCACTTTAAATACCGAATACTTGGACTCCAAGATTTATCTATAGTGTGTCCATTTGTGCAAGATGAAATTGCTGATGATGAAACACTAATAAGGCATGCAATTTGCATTCACCATTTTTCACAGTAAATGAAATCATTGTTAGGTAACACTAGAGTTTCAGGGTATTTTCAGTGTTATAAATCATCTTCTGTATGTTTAACTGCCTACTTAGAACAATGGTTTTTCTTTTACTACAGTAACAATGCTACCTTACATCTGGACAGCCTCAGTTTCAAAGCACATTTGTTCTTTAATGACACGGACCAGGCATTCGTTTTCTCTTTATAGTGCACAGCATACTGTGCTATATAAGTTACAACTGTAGTTGTTTTTTTTACTTTTTAAGACAACTAATATCTATCGGTTTTTTTACTTTTTAGGACAACTGATACCTATCAGTATCATTGAGTTAGAAATGCACTACTACACTGAGGAGGAGAAAAACTCACACAGCTTCCAGATAGAGCTATGCTTCTGCCACAGCCCTGTCTCAGACCTTAAGCGGTTCCTTACCACTCAAGCCCAGTGTAGCCTTCACAAGCAAGGATCTACTGACTTTTGCAGATTCTGCTCACCTCGTCCCCCACACCAGTCTTCTCTTACACCGACTGCACTTCCTTCTGCACAACTGATCCCAAGTATGGGAATAGCTTTTGCTTTTTTATTCAGCTGTTCTTTCAGTGTGGCATGTGCACCCTCTTCCAGTGTGAAGTTCAGTTGCTTAAACATGAATATGTACACACCAAGAAGGTATGTACCATGCGATGATTCAATGTTCCCTCACTTTTCTGTATTTCAATGATTATTTAATGCTTGTGCATATTGAAAAAAAATCAACTACTATAAAATTATTTTAAACAGAAAAGCAAGCATAGATGCTAAAATCTTGAGAGAGTACACTTCAAAAAAATCATACAGATAGTCCAGAATACGATACCTATTTTTTAAGGTGAATAAAATAACCGGACAATCTACTTGTGGCCCTCCAAGTTAGTGTCTACATATACTGAGGAGTCACATACCCATTGTCACAAGCCTTGTTCAGTAATTCATTTACATTGTAGAGAAAATACCTAGAAGCTTCTATTAAAAAAAAACTCATACATTCCTGTTGAGTGGAATAGTTCCCTTTCAAATAAGCATATCCTATTAGTGCAAAGTAGGAACTATTAATACAAAATAAACCGCTACAATGAGAAAGGTTTTGTCTAAAAGGCAACTCATTCTTTAGATGCCAAATATATACAAAAATGAACCAAGTAAATTCAATAGATCTGGTTTGGGAGTGGAAAAGATTCTGTTTCTCTCTAATTGTAATCAAACTCACTTTTTATGTATATTCAAAACATTACCATCTTCTACTTTTTCCCCAGACTTGATTTTAATGTTTTTGCTAAGCAGTGCTTAAGTAACAGCAGTTTTACTTCTGAATGTAAGTTATTAAAACAATGAAATGTCTTTATGGTGGCTTCTAATTAAGACATGTGGATTGAGTTTCTGCAAGTTTTCATATAAACGTGATATTTAAAGAATATTGTCCTCATTTTTACATGCAGTAATAAGAAATTGTACTTCTTTTCCAATTACTTGTAATGGCCACCTAGGTCATCTCTCAAATGCTTTTGATCTCAGCAATACAGCTAAAAGAGTAAAATTACATTTCCCTTTGAAGTTCAGCTTCCTATTCCTAATTTTTCTATTCATAGAAAAGTTCAAGTAAAAAAATTTAAATAACATACTATCTAAGAAAACAAAGCTATTAGGCTAAACTTCAGCAATAAAGAAGAGTTCAGACAACAGAATATAGTTACTTTTATAGCTGAAACCCATTATTTATTCAATTAATAAAACCATAAACATAAGCATTCAATTTATTCAGTTATTTATATAATAAATGGAGACATCATTTTATAGTATAATAGGTACATTCCAGCACTAATAGTTGGGATTAATTTATTCTAAAGCACATTTGCTCATCAAATCTAAATCAGAAAATGTGCTTTACACATATATCAGAGACCTAATGGGACAACGATCTTCCAAATAAGTGTTCTCCTCCCTTGGGCTAAATTCCCTTCTAACTAAAGAGTACCCATGGTCTTCTTTGCCCCAAAACACTGGAACAGAAATTTCCTCCAAGCTGGACAACTGCTATCGTAGGACCTTGTATCATTCCAATTTCAGAGACAGTGATCAGAGAGAACAGAGAGTTTCCTAGTCTTCTCTCCCTTTGAAGGAAACAAACTTGGTCTGCATGGTCTACTAACATTTCTTAGTCTGAATCTTCAAGTAACAATGGCAGGGTTCAAATTCCAGTTCATTAAAATAGTTTCTTAGAAAATTTATATGCCAGGCAGCCATACATTAATCTTCTTCACTATACAAACATTATGCTAATTTTCCTCATTTCTCCTCTCCCACAATTATAAGATCACATCAAATGAATTACTGAGGGCATCTTAATATAAATAGCACAAATAATTTTAGAATATTTTCAGCATCAGCCCTATAAGCAAGGTATTACTTAAACAACTCTAACAGCCATCCAACACTGAAAGCTGATTTTTGGCCGATGGTAGACCTTCTGCTTGGGACCAAATCTAGAAGGACTTTTGGAGAGGAATCTGGTAAATCCAGTTACCCTACATACTAGTTCTTTCTCACATTGCTATAAAGAACTACATGGGACCAGGTAATTCATAAAGAAAAAAGATTTAGCTGACTTACAGTTCCAAAGGCTATACAGCTGGCATGGCTTGGAAGGCTTCAGGAAACTTACAATCATGGCGGAAAGATGAAAAGGAAGCAAACACTTCTTCACATGGAGGCAGGAGAGAGAGAACACTAAGGGGGAAGTGCTACACATTTTTAAACAACCAGATCTTGGGAGAACTCACTCACTATCACTAGAATAGCAAGGGGGAAATCCAACCCTCTGATCCAATCACAACCTACCAGCTCCCTCCCCCAACATTGGGGATTACAATTCAACCTGAGATTTAGGTGGCTACAACAAGCCCAACCCTATCATCCTGTGATCCTTCTCTCACTCCATTTACTAACATATCAATGGCTACCTTTTACGTTCATTGTGTTTGATGGAAAGAAAATGCCCTCTCCCCTAAGAGCTTACTGAATTAAGGAGACAAAGTTACAAGATTTGAATTTTGAAAATCAAAGTGGAATCCCAGTGATGCCTAAAATTGAAGAAAGCTGATTCAAGTTGCTAGGCCTCAATCTTCTCATGTAAAATTGGGGTAATACCACTTTACATGAAGACAAAAATAAGATAGTAAGAAGAAACACATTCCTAGCACATAAGTCATTCAGTAAATGTTGATTAACTATGAACTTACAGAATTTACAACAGGCTATGTCCACTTTTAATATTCCTTACATTGCTGCTATATCATATAGCTCATTTCTCAAAATAAGTACATATTCACAGATATGTTTCAGAGCAAGATCTGTCAGGATTTTGTCTTATAGGTCGTGGCCAAACTTCAATAAAGCAGTTATAGGATTCAACACATCTTATAGCACTATCCATATGAGTCAGAAGGAACAGGTGACCATGGATCTTGAAGTCAGGAAAAGCTTCATGCAGAAGGCTGAAAGGCACAGGCCCTTATATTATACAGAAGTCTCAAGCAGATGTTCTGTGAGGAAGCTGATCTGTGGGTCTAGATTTTAAAGTTTTATATTCCATGATAACAATTTTTAATTTGATCCTGCAGGCAATGTAGAGCCAACAGAATTTGGGGCAAACAAGTGGCTAACTCTTTGATGAGGCTAGTATTAATTTGGTCATACTATGCAAGAGATTGAATCAAGAAATAAAGAAAGATCAAAGATTAATATTCCTCAGATTAGAATTAAAGAATAAATTAAAAACAAGGATGTAAAGATATTTTGGAGATAAACCAGGGAAATGATATTTCTAAATGGAAATATTTTCATGGTTAGGCAAGGGTATACAGCAGGCACTTAAGTGAAAGGAGATAGTGGCATGACACTAATCAGCAGAGACATAAGTGAAGTTTTCAGACATGAACAATTCCCTGGACTATGGTATAAAAATGCCTCTCAAGTCTAGCTATGCAGCAGAATTACTTATGGAGCTTTTAATATTTGACTATGCTTGGGGCCTCACCCCAGAGGTTGCGATCATAGCCAGGGTTGAGAATCACTGGAGCAGAGAAGGAATACAGGGCAAAAACTGAGCCTCAGGGAACTCCCAGAACAAGGTCAGAAAAGCAGATTGAAAGGAAGCAAATTTTACAGAAGTAGAAGGAAAGGGAAGAAAATGAAATATGGCAGAATTCAAGAGAAGAGGAAATTTCAAGAAAGAATGGATAGCAAAAATAACAGCAACTACTGCTTAGAGGTCAATTGTGATGCATCAAAAACAATGTACAGCTACCAGTAGGTGCTCAGTAGATACCTGTTCAATGAATGAGTGCTGAGGAAATGGCATTCTTCCTCAGGGGATCAGATGCACCACAGTTTAGGGATTCTACACTGGACCACAGGCAGATGGTGTCCCCTGGGTTGAACTGGATTGATTAGGCTAATCTTTCAGTTATAACCACCCACCTCCCAGATTCTATTTTGAATAAGATCATAAAATTGGGCTTCTGGCAAAGAATAGAATGGAACAGCTTTCCAAGTAAAAAACTGATTCATTCATTCAGCCAGCCATCCAGTCAGATATTTATGCATCTATTCATTCAGCAGCCATTTACTCCAGGGAACGAAGATAGCACTTCAAAACTTAATCTTGAAGCCACATGATTTGCATTAATTTGCATATAATTTTAATCTATTTCAAAACTGTAGTAAAGCACATTTAACATGCATTTTTTGAAGTACTTGGAATTCATCTTGACAGATTTTCGAGCAAAAGCATATTTTTATTGTGATCAGATTACTTTTTTCCTAATATCTACCACTGTTCTTCCACATGTGTCAACTTCGTAAGAATTTAGTTTTGTTATCCTAAAAGTGTTAGACTAATGGGTACTTTGAAAATTATCACATTAATTTTTCTTAATGCAAATTTCAACTTTAAAGTCATTCATTAACAAAAGAGAAGGCCAGATCTCTTTAAGCATGAACTATCTTTCCTAGTTCTATAACTATCACTGCCATTTATACAAAAGTTTTAAAGGAAACCAATTAAATTAATATTTTCATGTAATACATGAACAAATCCTCACCTCTGTCATTTTTATAATAGCTTCTTTCCCTATTATAAAAAGTTCTCCAAGTATTGTAATTTCATGCATTTCTATTCACTATACTGATTTGCAAAAACTTATAAATAAATAAAGTAGGATGTTGCCAATACTGGATTGCTAACACTGGTTCAATATACAATATTTCAATAACTGTGAATATGGATTGTTGCTTTATTTAAATTTTACACAAATAATGACAGTTACATTTTGTAGTTTTTACTTTCTGAGCAAATACAAGCACATAAGATCAACCACCAGAAAACTCAATGAACTTCACACTGTAGAACAAGAACCAAAACCTACGAGAATATAGAGCTTTTTTGTTTTGTTTTGTTTTCTTTTGGTAGAGACACAGTCTTGCTCTGTCACCCAGGCTCAAGTGCAAGTGGCACGATCATAGCTCACTGAAGCCTTCAGCTCCTGGGCTTTAGTGATCCTATGGCCTCAGCCTCCAGAGTAGCTAAGACTATAGGCATGTACCACCATCACTGGCTAATATTTTTAATTTTTGTAGAGAAAGAGTCTTGCTATGTTGCCCAGCCTGGTCTCCCACTGTTGGCCTCAAGCCATCATTCCACCTCAGCCTCCCAAAGTACTTGGTTTACAGGCATGATCCCCATGCCCAGCTGAGAATGCAATTTGCAAGTAAACAAAAGCAAAATGAAAGATGTTAATTTTTGTTTTCACATATACATGTGGAAATAGACAGATTTTTAAAAATTCAACCTATTTCCAAGGAAAAGATACTATCAATCTTTCAGCATTTTTTCAGCTGGGTATCATAGGTAACTCTTTAACATGTTAGAAAAATAATAAATATGTGAATATCTTTATGTGACTTATTGTGGTAGTCCATAGCTATGTAAAAACAAGACTCATTTTTGGCCCCTAGGAGCTTACATGGCAATGAATGGTACCCTACTGAATAAAATTAAAATCCCACTTATCCCAATTTGACAGCTGAGAATCCCTGTCTCTACCAAGAACAATGGCCACAATGGTACTAAAGTGAGTCAATAGTTTGCACTGAGTATTAAGTCCCAAACACAAGTACCTCTGCTCCATTATAAGAGCATGCAGCACTAGCTTTGGAGGTGTAATTCCTGGAAACCTTAGCGAGAGACCTCATCAAGTATGAAAAGAGATAACGGTCAGCTCCTTTTGCCCCCAAGCTGTATAAAACTCTTCAAGGTTACAATCAGACCGTAAAATGTAATTTAAGAGGCTCCTCTACTCCCTGTTCTCAAATCAAATTTCTCATTTGACTTATCATGCCTGGAATTTCCTCAGAAATAGCAATGAAATTGGAAGTGGAATCACTCTGGAGACTCCCAGGCAGTGGGGAGTGAGTCTAAGAAGGAGGCTGAGCCTTTAGGATCATCACGCAGCCAATCTCATGCTAAGGTATATAACATACTGTTAAAAAAGGAAAGTGATTCAACAACAAAAACAACTGAAAATCTACGTAGAGTAGGAGCCAAGACTGCATGGGAAAGGGAGTAACCAATTACTATATTCACAGCAACTGCATTCTTGTGTCCTCACCTGGATTAGGATGAGATGAAGACGGTCTTTTTCAAGTACTCGCTCCATTGAAGCTCATAGTAACTTAGGTGGATCATTGCTGGGAAACCATATAGTAGAGTAGAATTTAGAATTTTACCTAACTTGGTGCTTGACTCATGTGGTTGCCACTCTCCAATGCCAGATCCTCAGGTAAGAATAAAGTTTTCGGTTTTATCCTCACCAAAAATATTGCTGCTACCTGTGCAACAGAAGAGCTGGCAAATAAGTTGTGGCCTAGTCATGTTAATGACTGACAAAGCTCCTATGAAGAAAGTCAGCTGTGGCAAACGTCTATCCCCAGGCACAAATGCATATGTGTGACCTCAACTCCTGCAAACACTGTACCTATTTGCCTTGGTCTAGGAGACTGTGAACAGAACTGCTCCAAGCTTGGGCCAAATTTGCCTCCCACTGTGTGCTTCCCAATTCTATGATCAACTTCCTCCAGAGGGCCACACTTCTTCCTTCTAGAGATCCTGAACTCTCCCTGGGGACATTATAATTAGTCTGCTGCTCAGTGACCCAGGTTCCTTCAGATGAGGTGTAAAAAAGCTGGAGAGCAAGCCAATTTCTTTCATGCTTGATGCACTGACTATACAAACAGATAACAGCGAGATCGTATATGACAGTAGATCGTATATGACAGTAGAACTCTGACCTGTATACTCTGCAGCAATCAGCCCAGAACAGTCAGGACTTGGACAATGACTGTCTGCTTCTCCTTTTTTTTACCCCTGCTTCCAACTAAGGACCAGTCTGGGAAAAATACATATATATTCCCTACACCAATCAAATTAGATGCCTTACTTCTATGTAGCCTGCCTTCAGCTTCACCATGCCACAACCACCTATGAGAACACATATGCTGCCCAAAGCATGTGATGGTGGCTGACTCCCTTGCTACAGCCAGCTCTGGATAAACAGCCTCTGTTCTCCTTAGGTGGGGCAGAGTCTTCATTTATTTCCATAAGCTCAAAGCCTGATTGTAGGAATGTTCACAGCCTCAGCATTAGAAACCTTGGAAGTGGGAAACTAAATAGAAATATATTTACATAATTTCAAAACAAGAGAGAAATTACAACTGGGAGGAGTGGGAAATGGTGTGTCTAGATTCCACACCGATCTTTACTTAAATTCTTGGGAAAAGCTGCTCTCTCCCTGGCTTCCTTTTCATCACTCATAAAATGAAGTGGGAAGATTGTGATGGAGAAGTTCCTGCAGCTCTATTTTCTTAATGTACCAATCAGGAAGCACATAAGGTAGTCAAACAGAGATAGTTCAAGGAGGGCTTAATTTAGGGACTATGCCAAGAAGGCAATAAGCATTACATCAGGGCTAGGGGCCTCTGAGCTATTCCTCAAGCAGCAGGAAGACGCAAGCATTCCCAGAAATAGCACGCAGAGAGATGGAGAAAAGGCTACCTTAGTTTGAGCTGTGATCTTGGGTAGAAGGATACAGCCAACCATTTATTGGAGCCCATGCAGAGGGAACAAGGGTAAAAACAACATACTTTCATTCTCCTCTTCTCTCCAGTGTACTTCTAGGATTCTTCATTTGTCAAATGCAATTGGAAGCCAGAAGATAAGGGCTACAGACCTATCAGTCACTGGGTGTAAAGATGAGATCAGAAAATGACAGAGAGCTGGTTTGGAGGGGAAAGAAAAGGTATGTGACAACTTGATGCCTTGAAACCTTACACTGTTCTCGCTCACTATGCTTTCATCTGGAGCTCAGATTATTAGACAAGCATTTTTATCTTTGGAACTCCCATCCCTAACTTCCTTACTCCTCTTTAGATGTTTCATTTTTATTTCTCCCTTTTATCTCTTGCTACCCCCCAACACGTATTTTTTTCTTTTTCTGTGACAGTCTCACTTTGGTGCCCTTTTTCTGGAGTACAGAGGTGTGATTTCAGCTCATTGCAACCTCTGCCTCCTAGGTTCAAGTGATTCTCCTGCATCACCCTCTCAAGTCTCTGGGATTACAGGCATGCATCATCATGCATGGATAATTTTTGCATTTTTAGTAGAGACAGGGTTTCATCATGTTCGCTAGGCTGGTCTCAAACTCCTTACCTCTGGTGGTCTGCCAGCCTCAGCCTCCCAAAGTGCTGGGATTACAGGCGTGAGCCACTGTGCCTGGCCACCCCCAATGTAGTTCTATATTTTTCTGTTATTAAGGAGGAAGTAAGTATCAGTGACAATAAGCAGAGTACAGCTCCCAGGTATGCATCCACAAGCATCTCAGTAAGCAGCACCTAGAGTTTCAGCCTATTTCTTATCCTGTATGAATTATATTTATATAGGTAGCCAGCAGCCTATAAAAACCGTGAAGGCAGAATTTTTACCTATCAACTCCATATTTACCATGGCACATGTAATATATAAATGACAAAAATTTTTTCAATAAAATAAGTGACAGTCTATAATAGTTCCTAAATATTTCACCATAACACACACACTTTTTTGTTGTTCTTACTTTTCATTAACCCCAGAAATTTTTATGCTGATGATCAATCCATTAAAGTAAGAGCACAAAACAACAAACTGTCCTATAACAAGTCAGCAAGACCTATCATTCTGTAGCATAGGAAAAGTGGTAAATGCAAGACTACCCTGTATTTCCAGAGGGAAAGCTGGCTGTGGGAAATAATGAGCAACTTGAAGTGCACCCCAAACTTTCAAACCTTATTAGTGCCAGTCCTTAGGAAGAAGATGAGGATCCTAAAAGCAAGGAAGAGAACAGATGAAGCAAAGAGAAGAGTTTACCAATATGTGGCTAATTAATACTTTTACCTTAAAAATGAGGAAAGTTAGTATTTTCAAAAAATTAATTCAAATAAGCAGCTCTACTATGACACGAAGATTCTCTCAAAGGCCATTTAAGAGCCTTAATATTTTGTCCTCAGTCAAAAAAGTTTAGTAGGAAAAATATGTTCCACATTTCACAGCATGGGGCACCTTTTAATGAGCTGCTTTCCCCAATTTCTTTGCTCTCAGTATTTACTCAGTATCATTAACAAGGAAAGATGGACGGTGTGGCATTCAATCCAAATTACTTGTGTCGCACAGGTATTTAAGAGAAATTACATGACAATTTAAGAAAGATGTTTTTTACACAAGTAGATACAAAACGAATTAAATCTATTTTATTTGAGACTCAAAGTTCTTTTGTGTACTGCTTGTATTTTGTTTCGCCATAAACTGATAACTGCCAAAATAAAGCTAAACTCAGTTTATGAAGTATTCTAAATCCTGCATTGTCATTTCAACATTGTTCATAGTATTTTCACTTGGCCTAGATTTCACCTGAAAAAAACACCTTCTTTCCTCATCCAAAAGAACCAATTTCTCATGCACTAAAGTTTTATCCTAAGATGCAGCATTTCAGTCACATCTTCGGACTCCACTTCTAATTCTACTTATCTTGCTATTTCTACTGAACAACTGCAGTTACTCCCCCACTGAAGTCTTGAACCTCTCAAAGTCACCCATAAGAGTTGGAATCAACTTCTTCCAAATTCCTGTTAATGTTGGTATTTTGACTTCTTCCTATAAATCATAGATGTTCTTAATGGCATCTAGAATGTGAATCCTTTCCAGAAGGTTTTCAATTTACCAAGTTAAGGAATCACAATCTATGGCAGCTATAACCTTATGAAATCTATTTCCTAAATAATAAGACTTGAAAATCAAAATTAGCTGCTTTATCTGTGGACTGCAGTATAGATGTTATATTAGTGTATTAGTTTGTTTTCACGCTGATGATAGACAAATCTGAGTCTGGAAGGAAAAGGGGTTTAATGGACTTACAGTTCTACATGGCTGGGGAGGCCTCACAATCATGGCAAAAGGCAAAAAGGAGCTAGTCATGTCTTACATGGGTAGCAGCAGGCAAAGATAGAGAGCTTGTGCAGGGAAACTCCCATTTTTAAAACCGTCATATCTCCTGAGACTTACTCACTATCAGGAGAATAGCACAGGAAAGACCTACCCCCATGATTCAGTTATCTAGCACCAGGTCCCTCCCAAAACATGAGGGAATTATGGGCGCTACAAAATGAGAGTTGGGACACAGAGTCAAACCATATCAGTCAGCATACATGAAAACAACATTACTGTCCGAATGTATATCTCCATTAGATCTTCTGGATGACAAAATGCATTGCCAATGTATAGTAATATTTTGAAAGGAGTCTGGTTTCTGAGCAGTAGGTCTCAACAGTGAGTTGAAAATAGTAAACCATGCTATAAACAGGTGTGTTAGCATGAGGCTTTATTTTGTTTACAGAACATAGATATGATAAATTTAGTATACTTCTTAAAAGAGTACTGGGATTTTAGAACTGGTAAATGAGCAGTGGCTTCCTTTTTTTTTTTTTTTTTTTTTTTTTTTTCCCTGAGACAGTCTTACTCTGTCACCCAGGCTGGAGTGCTGTGCTGCAATATCAGCTCAGTGAAACGTCTGCCTCCTGTGTTTAAGCAATTCTCCTGCCTCAGCCTTCCAAGTAGCTTGGATTACAGGCACCCACCACCATGCCCAGCTAATTTTTGTATTTTTGGTAGAGATGGGGTTTCGCCATGTTGGCCAGGCTGGTCTCAATCTCCTGACCTCAAGTGATCTGCCTACCTTGGCCTCCCAAAGTGCTGGGATTACAGGGGTGAGCCACGGTGGCTGGGCAGCTTCCTTTTAAAGTCACCTGGTGCGTTAATCCCTAACAAAAGAGTCCACTGGTCCTTTAAAACCAGGCATTGACTTCTCTCTGCCTATCAGAGTCCTAGATGGCATCTTTCTCCAACAGAAGGCTGTTTTGTCTACATAAAAATCTTGTTTAGGACGGTTGTGGTAGCTCATGCCTGTAATCCCAGCACTTTGGGAGGCTGAGGCGGGTGCATCACTTGTAGTCAGGAGTTTGAGACAAGCCTGACCAACATGGTAAAACCCCATCTTTACCAGAAACATACAAAATTAGCCAGGCGTGGTGGCACATGCCTGTTATCCCAGCTATTTGGAAGGCTGAAGCAGTAGAATCGCTTGAACCTGGGAGGCAGAGGTTGCACTGAGTCGAGATTGCACCATTGCACTCTACCCTGGGCAACAAGAGTGAAACTCTGTCTCAAAAAATATAATAATAAAATCTGTTGTTTAACATAGCCACCTTCATCTATTATTTTAGCTAGGTCTTCTATATAACTTGCTGTAGCTACTCCAACAGTACCTGCTGTTTCACCTTGCACTATGATGTTACGGAGATGGCTCCTTTCCTTAAACTCAATAAACTAACCCTCTGCTAGCTTCCAACTTTTCTTCTGCAGCTTCCTCACCTCTTCTCAGCCTTCATTAAATTGAAGAGAGTCAGGACCTTGCTCTCGATTTGACTCAAGAGAATGTTGTGACTGATTTCATCTTTAATCTAGACTACTCAACCTTCTCCATATCACCAATGAGGCTGTTATGGTTGCCTTTCATTCGTGTGTTCACTGTAGTAGTCCTTTCATTTTCTTTTAAGAACTTTATGCATTCACAATTTGGCTGTTTGGTGCAAGAGATTTAGCTTTTGGGCCTATCTTGGCTTTCAACCTGTCTTCCTCACTAAGCTTAATCATTTCTAGCTTTTGATTTAAAGTGAGAGATGTATGACTCTTCCTTTCACTTGAACACATAGTCACCCTTGTAGGGTTATCAACAGGCCTAACTACATTATCACTGTGTCTCAGGCAAGAGGGAGGTCTAAGGAGAGAGAAGACAGGTGAACAGGTGATTGGTGGATCAGTCAGAACACACACATTTATTAAGTTTGCCATCTAATAAGGGCACAATTTGTAGTGCCCAAAGCAATTACAATAGTAACACCAAAGATAGCTGATCACAGATCACCATAACGAATATGATAATGAAAAGGTTTGAAACAGTGCAAGAATAACAAAAATGTTACACAGAGTGACATTTGAAGCAAGCAAATGCTGTTGGACAAATGGCACTGACAGACTTGCTTGAGGCAGTGTTGCCTCAAACCTTCAGTTTGTAAAAAACAATATCTACAATGTGCAATAATGCAAGGCACAATAAAATGGAGTACTTCTGTACATATATGTAAATATTGATATGTATGCATATATGATATGTGTATCTCCATATGTATCTGTATTAAGCTAAACATGAGTTCATACTGATGTCTCCAACTCTAATCCACTACCACAAGGATCATCTTAGCCTCCCCATAAGCTTGTCTATGTCTTCTCTCTCTAGCTTACTTAATGTAACATGTCCCAAATGCACTTCAACATACTCTCCCATGAAAATAGCAACATTTGCAAAGAGTTACTGATCTTCCATTTAATAGTTCAATCTACACCTATAATAGTTTTTAAATTATAACAAAATATTGTCAATAGGAGATACTAATAAATGTTCCTTTTTTGGCCAGGCGCTGTGGCTCATGCCTGTAATCCTTGCACTTTGGGAGGCCAAGGTGGGTGGATCTCTTGAGGTCAGGAGTTCGAAACCAGCCTGGCCAACATGGTAAAACCCCATCTCTACTAAAAATACAAAAATTAGCTGGTCGTGGTGGTAGGCACCTGTAATCCCAGTTACTTGGGAGGCTGAGTCAGGAGAATTTTTTGAACCCAAGAGGCAGAGGTTGCAGTGAGCTGAAATTGTGCCATTGCACTCCAGCATGGGCAACTGGGTAAGACTCTGTTCCCCCCCACCCCTCGACAAAGGTCATTTTTCTTTATGAATACTTCCTCGTCTAAGTTAGCACAAGTATATGTCTTAGCTGAGGCTGAAATGTTCAACCTCTACTGATATTTCTCTTAGGGCAAGTTATAATTGGATGTCACACCTATTAACTCAACTTCCTTCTGATAATTATTTAATAAATTTCCTCACATTTCTTTTTACAACTGCATTTAGAATAGCATTAATATATGCAATGATAACATTTTGAGACACACAAACTCCTTAAAATTGTAATTATTGTATGCTAATCCCACAGGAATTACTGAAACTACACTAACACATTTAAGATCAATATAAAAATAGTAATTTGTTCTAGTATCTGTAAAGCTCAATGATTCTACAAACTCTAGAAAGAAGCCAATAGTTTGTTAATAAACATATCTTCAAAATTAAAAATCAGTGTGAATAATTAATATCTACTTTCATTTGTTCTCATAAGCTGATTAAACCAACATTTCCACATACTCCTGCAGGAAATGAGGATTGTAGGTGAACAATACATGGAAGTCTCAAGGTCATGCATTTCTTAAATATTACTAGTTAATTCTTATAACCCTACTTTTTTGGATTTATAATCACTTGAAAACCATTGCAAAAGAAGTCATTCCATAAACTACCCAAAAGTTTGTTGAATGCCTGTCTGTCTGGTGGAACTATTCTTACTTAGGAGAGTGTATGTTATTAGGATATACCTGCACTGATAAATAGAGACAGTTGGGGCATATGCCTTTATAAATAAATTTCTCCTTTAAAAAAAAGCCTCCAAGTAAATTTTCCTTCCAGTCTAGAGGAAGGAAAAGGGACCAGATACTTAATCTGCTTGCCTGAAAAACATTTTTTTCAACAAAGAAGCAAAATATACAAAAGTTTTCAAGGTTCCCATCAAGCAACAAAGAATAATTATCCTTGAAACAGAAGAAACAAACAAGGTGAGCTCTATCATTGCTTCACCCTATTGCCTATAAAGTTTCCTGTCTGTAGATCAAGAAGAGGAAGCCATCATGAAAACCTAGCAGACTTCCTATATTCAAGTAATGAAGCTGAGAGTTTGAAGAGTCCAAGGCAGTTAAATTTCATAGGAAGGATTAGAGGACTTCACAAAGAAATAACTGCAGAGATCTGCAGAGGGCCTCCTTGAAACATTCAGCTGAATATTATTCAGCACATACCTATTAGGCAACCACCTGAACAGATTACACATAATATTATTAACATGCACACAATACCAAGAGTAGTGCTTCTTCCCAATAGGAACACTGAAAAGCTCAAGATTCACAGAGAACTGGGCAGAGTACACATAAGGGTACTGGCTCAGTAGTGGGTAGTTACATGTAGACTGATGATTGCTCTGGTATGACCTAACAACAACTTTTAAATTAAGGTCTAAGAGGATTAATCTTTTCTAAGAAATCTAGCTGTGTCTCAGAAAAATGATCAAGGATATTTACAGGAATAAATATAATACCCAGAGCCCAATCAAGTAATAGTCTGGCATCCAAAAAAATTACTAGATGTGCCAAGAATCTGTAAACATGATTCATAATAAAGAGATAAGTTAATCAAAACTGACCCAGAACTGACAAAAACATTAGAATTAGTAGATGAGGACATTAAAACAGTTATTACAAATAAGCTGTACGTTCAAAAACTCAAATACATACATGCAATATATAAAAAGAGCCTAACAAACTCAGAGAGATAAAAACTACAATGTGTTAGATGAAAAATGCGGGAGATCAATCCAAGATGGCCGTTTATGAACAGCTCAGGATTGAAGCTCCCAGTGAAAGCGCAGAGGCAGCTGCTGCAGGTGATCCCCAGGCAAGCAGGGCCTAGAGTGGACCTCAGCAGACCTACAGCAGAGGGGCCAGACTGCCAGAAGGAAAACCAAGAAACAGAAATAACCTCATCATCAACAAACAGAACATCCACTCAGAAACCCAATCTGAAAGCCAGCAACTACAAAGACGACAAGTGGATAAATCCATAAAGATGTGAAGAAACTGGCGCATAAAGGATGAAAACACCCAAAACCAGAACACCTCTCCTCCTAAAAGGGATCACAACTCCTCACCAGCAGGAGAACAAGGTTGGATGGAGAATGAGTGTGATGAAATGACAGAATCAGACTTCAGAAGGTGGGTAGTAAGAAATTTCTGTGAACTAAAAGAACATGTTCTAACCCAATGCAAAGAAACTAAGAACCTTGAAAAAAGATTAGACGAAATGCTAACGAGAATGGATAAAATAGAAAGGAATATAAGCGAATTGATGGAGCTGAAAAACACAACACGAGAACTTCGCGAAGCATGCACAAGTATCATCAGCCAAATTGACCAAGCAGAAGAAAGGATATCAGAGGTCGAAGATCAACTCAATGAAATAAAACAGGGAGGCAATAATAGAGAAAAAAGGGTAAAAAGGAATGAACAAAGTCTCCAAGAAATGTGGGACTATGTGAAAAGACCTAATCTACGTTTGATAGGCATACCTGAATGCGACGAAGAGAATGAATCCAAGCTGGAAAATACTCTTCAGGATATTATCCAGGAAAACTTCCCCAACCTAGCAAGGCAGGCCAATATTCAAGTCCAGGAAATTCAGAGACCACCACAAAGATATTCGTCAAGAACAGCAACCCCAAGGCACATAATCGTCAGATTCACCAGGGTTGAAATGAAGAAGAAAATACTAAGGGCAGCCAGAGAGACAGGTCAGGTTACCCACAAAGGGAAGTCCATCAGATTCACAGCAGATCTCTCAGCAGAAACCCTACAAGCCAGAAGAGAGTGGGGGCCAAGCTTCAACATCCTTAAAGAAAAGAACTTTCAACCCAGAATCTCCTATCCAGCCAAACTAAGCTTCATAAGTGAAGGAAAAATAAAATCCTTTGTGAACATGCAAGTACTCAGAGATTTCATCACCACCAGGCCAGCTTTACAAGAGCTCCTGAAAGAGGCTCTACACATATAAAGGAATAACCAGTGCCAACCACTCCAAAAACATGTCAAATGGTAAAGAGAATCAACACAACGAATAATCTGTGTCAACTAACGGGCAAAACAGCCAGCTAGCATCAAAATGGTAGGATCAAATTCACACATAACAATATTAACCCTAAATGTAAATGGACTAATGCCCCCATCAAAAGACACAGACTGGCAAATTGGATAAAAAGCCAAAACCCATCAGTGTGCTGTATCCAGGAAACCCATCTCACATGCAAGGATACACAAAGGCTCAAAATAAAGGGATGGAGAAAGATTTACCAAGCAAATGTAGGGCAAAAAAATGCAGGAGTTGCAATTCTCACCTCAGATAAATTAGACTTTAAAGCAACAAAGATCAAAAGAGACAAAGAAGGACATTACATAATGGTAAAAGGATCAATGCAACAAGAAGAGCTAATGATCCTAAATATATACGCACCCAATACAGGAGCACCCAGATACATAAGACAAGTTCTTAATGACTTACAAAAAGACTTAGACTCCCACACAATTTTAGTGGGAGACTTTAACACCCCATTGTCAATATTAGACAGATCAACCAGACAGAAAATTAACAAGGATATTCAGGACTTGAACTCAGACCTGGACCAAGCAAACCAAATAGACATTTACAGAACTCTCCACCCTAAATCCACAGAATATACATTCTTCTCAGCATCACATCACACCTACTCTAAAATTGACCACAGAATTGGAAGTAAACCACTCCTCAGCAAATGCAAAAGAATGGAAATCATAACAAACAGTCTCTCAGACTACAGTGCAATCAAGTTAGAGCCCAGAATTGAGAAACTAGCTCAGAACCACACAGCTTCATGGAAACTGAACAACTGGCTCTTGACTGTTGACTGGATAAACAATGAAATGCAGGCAGAAATAAAGATGTTCTTCAAAATCAATGAGAATGAAGACACAATGTACCAGAATCTCTGGGACACATTTAAAGCAGTGTCTAGAGGAAAATATATAGTAATAAGTGCCCACATGAGAAGCAAAGAGAGATCAAAAATTGACACCGTATCGTCAAAACTGAAAGAGCTAGAGGAGCAAGATCAAAAAAACCCAAATTCTAGCAGAAGACAAGAAATAACTAAGATCAGGGCAGAACTGAAGGAGATAGAGACACAAAAAACCCTTCAAAAAATCAATAAATCCAGGAGCTGGTTTTTTGAAAAGATCAACAAAATGGACCACTAGCCAGATTAATAAGAAAATAATTAAGAAAAAATTAATAACCAAATTGATGCAATAAAAAACGATAAAGGGGACATCACCACAGATTCCACAGAAATTCAAATGATCATCAGAGATTATTACAAACAACTCTATGCACATAAACTAGTAAACCTGGAAGAAATGGATAAATTCCTGGACACTTGCCTCCTCCCA
>NW_022436950.1:34429162-34543546 GCF_009761245.1 Sapajus apella
TTAAAGGAGCTGAATACACATGTAATAGGTCTCTAAAAGAGAGGAGAAAGAGAAACATATTCTAAAAGTAATGAAAAAATGTTGAAAGTTGTATTAAAACTATAAAATCATAGAGTCAGTAATCTCAATGTACTTCAAGCATAAAACATATAAAACTATGCAGGGATACACCATAATCGAAACATTTAGTCAGGGGTAAAAAGAAGAATCTTTAAAGGAACCAGAAGAAATAGACATTTGTGCAGAGGAACAAAGATAAGAATGACAGCACATTTCTCATTAGTAATAGCACAAGTGAGAAAATACTGTAGTAATATCTTTAAAGTAATAAAAGAAGAAAAAATTGTTAACCTGAAATTCTGTATCCAACCCAAAAATTTTCGAAGACAAAGATGAAATAAAAACATTACAATACATACAGAAGCTGCAAGAAATATATCACCAGCAGCCCAGCATTAAAAGAAATGTTAAAACTCTTCAGGCAAAAGAAAAATGATAGCAGATAGAAATATGTATCTACACAAAGAAGAAGAGCATTGATATGGTAAGACATTGGCAAATACTTTTAAATTACTTAAATGTAATTAAAAGATAATTCATTATTTAAACATGAATAGCAATGTTTGAAGTTTATAACATGTTAAAAGTAAAATATATGACAATAGCACAATGGTCAGTAGGAGAGAAAGTGAAGGATGCTATTACAAGGTTTTTATACTCTATGTGAAGTGGTATAATATCACCTAAAGGTAAATTTTTATAAGCTACAGATGAGAGTATAAATCTTTAAGCAACCACTAACATAGTAAAGCAAAGCATTATAGTTTATAGCTTATGAAAATGGTCAAATAATCTAACACAAAGCAGAAAAATATAAAAATGCAAACCAAATGACAAGATAATATAAACCTAATTATATTAGTCTGTTTTCACACTGCTGATAAAGACACAACTGAGACTAGGGGCAAAAAGAGGTTTAATAGACTTGCAGGTCCACATGACTGGGGAGGCCTCACAATCATGGCATAAAGCAAGGAGGAGCAAGTTATGTCTTACATGGAAGGCAGCAGGCAAAGCAAGTTGTGCAGGGAAACTCCTCCTATAACCATCAGACCTCAGGAGACTTATGCACTATAATGAGAACAGCACAGGAAAGATCTGCCCCCATGATTCAGTTACCTCCCACTGAGTCCCTCCCACAACACCTGGCAATTCAGGATGAGACTTGGGTGGGGACACAGCCAAACCACATCACTAAACTCATAATCAGATTAATTGCAAATGGTCTAACACTACAGTTAAAAATCAAGCATTGTCATATTAGATTTTTAAAGTTAAAATATGCTCCTTACGTAAACTCACATAAACTATAAATACATTGATAGGTTAAAAGCAAAATGATTTGAAAAATTACCATGCCTACATGAATTAAACAACAGGTGAAGTGACTGCATTAAGTCAGAAAAACAGATTTCAGAGCAAAGAACATTACAAAGAATAAAAAAGGTTATTTTATAATGATAAAGAACCAAATAATCATATGGGCATAAATATACCTTATAGCAGAGCTAAAATTAATGATGCAAAAACTGATAGCAATGGTAGGAGATATAAACAAATCCTCAGTTTCAGTGGAATATTTCAATACCCTTATCTCAACATTTGATACAAACAAAAAATTATCAAAAGACCATCATCTACTCCAGATAGCACACCTGAAAAATGTTATCAATCAATATAACCTAATTGGCATCTATCAATGTGTCCAACAATAGTAGAATATGTATGTCTTAACAGACTGAAAGCATTAATTTCATACAAAGTATGCTCCCTGACCAGAACAAAATTAAATTAGAAGTAAATAACAAAACATATCCAGAAAATTTTAAATTCAAGATGAGATTTTTTATTTAAGATGAGAAGCGTATTTGGGAAAAACACACTTCTGAGTAATACAGGGCCAATGAAGAAATCAAAAGGAAAATTAGAAAGTACTTCGTACAGAGTGAAAATTAAAGCATATCAAAGTCTGTGAGACGCTGCTAAAGCAGCACTTAGAAGAAAAATAATAGCACAGAATAAATGCCTATATTAGATAAGAGGAACGGTCTCAAAATCAATGACCTCTTCAGAAAGAAGAGGAAATTAATTGCAAAGCTAGCAGCAAAACGGAAATGGTAAAGAACGAGTGGAAATCAATGAACTAGAAAGCAGAAATAATAAATTAAACCAAAAGCTGGTTGAGATTTTTTTAAAAGAATAAACCTCTAGGGAGATTGATCATGAATAAAAAGAGAAGATACAAATTCAGACAAAAATTACCAGTAACAGGAATGACAAATATTATGACAGAGTCCATAGATAATGCAGGGTTAAGGGAATACATTGAACAACTTTATGCCAATCAATTCAATAACTTAGGTTAAGTGCAAATATTTATTAAAATATAGAAACTATTAATGCTCATTCAAGTGAGCTCATTAACCTGAACAATCCCATATATATTAAAGTAATTGAATATTTTAGAGCATTTTAAAAAACTCAAACACCAGGCTTAAACAATTAAGAAATAAATGATATTAATTCTACATCAACTATTCCAGAAAAGTATAGGAAAGAATAATTCATGACTCATTCTATGAGGCCAGCATTACCCTATCAAACACAAACATTACAGAAACAGAAAACTATGAGAATACATCAAATATTCTGAACAAAATTTTAGCAAGTCAAATCCAATAATATATTAAAAAGATAATAAAACATGACTAGGTGGAACTTATTACAATTCTACTTGCACTGAAAGATAACATTCAAAAATTAATTGATGTAATTCACCATATTAACATAAAAGAAAAACAATATAACCATCCCAGTAAGAGCAGAATAAAGCACTTGATGTCTCCAATGTTCATTCTGCTCTCAAAAATAACAAAACAGAACAGAACAACCCTCAGCTTAATAGAAACAGAAGGAAACCCGAAAAAGGGATCCATGAAAAGCCTATAGCTGATATTTTACTTAATAGTGAAATAGTGAATGTTTTTACCCTAAGATCAGAAACTAAACAAGAATTTCACTCTCACCACTTCTGTTCCACATTGTGCTAGACATCCTAGCAAATGACATAAGAGAAGTTAAAAAAAAAAAAAAATGAAACTCATTTGAGATTAGAAAGGAAAAAAATAACCCTTTATTCCTAGAGGGCCAGGAAGTCTATAAAGAAAATCCAATAGAAAAAATATTTACATACATGATATATACATTTTAATATATATTCTACAGTCTATGTTATATAGACTATAGGAATTTTTCATATAATATATTATTTATATTTTACCTATAATTGTACATGATATATAACTTATACATATAAAACTAACGAGTGATTTAAGTAAAGTTTCAGCATGCAAGGTCAATACAAAAAAAATCAATTGTATCTCTTTATATTAGCAAGGAAAAACTGAAAATTTGAATTAAAAAGCATATATTTACAACAGAATTTAAAATTATGAAAAATATCAGTATAAATCAAGTAATAAACTATATACTACCAATATGAGATTTTTGAGGGAAACTAAAGTATTAAATAAATGGAGAGGTATGTTATATCTTCTTCATGAGTTAGAAAACTCAACATTGTTAAGATGCAAGTTCTCCCTAAATTTGACTATATCTTGAACATAATCCCTTAAATTCCCGAGGCACTGGCATGGGAATTGATAACCCAATTCTATGAAAATGCAAAGAACCTAGAATAGCCAAGACAATTATGAAAAAAGAAACGAAATTAAAAGGCCAATATTACTGTATTTCAAAACTTATAATATTATAAAGAGAGAGTAACCAAGATTATAATGAGTCAAGACATGAATCCAAAAGTATGTGGAAATCAGAATTTCCAAACAAGGTCCAAATAGCAATATGGTGTAGAAAGAACAGTCTCTTTTAAAAATGGTGTTAAGGCATCTGACTATCCACGTACAAAAAAAAACAAATGTGAACTCATGGCTCAACCTTTATATAAAAATTAATTAGAAAGAGATCACTGACCTAATTTTAAAACATAAAACTATAAAACTTCTAGAATAAAATTCAGTAGAAAACCTTTGCAAACTGAGATTAGGCAAAAGTTTCTTAGGCATGACACTAAAAGCATGGTCCATGAAGAATACATTTAACATCATGAAAATAAACACTTCCATTATTTGTGTAACATTTACAAATATAAAAAGACAATCCATAGCCTGAAGAAAGTACTATCAAATCACTTAGCAAATAAAGGCTTGTACTGAAAGTGTATAAAGAACAATGAAAACTCAGTAATAAAGCAGTTAATCCCATAAAATAAATATGCAAAATTTTAAACAAACTCTTCACCAAAGAATTTATACAGATGGCAGAGAAGGACACAAAAAGAGGCTCAAAATTATTGGTTATTAGGGAAATGCAAATTATAACCCACATCTATTAAAATAACTAAAATTAAGATTAACCATACTAAATCTCAGTGAGGAAGTATAGTAAGTGAAACTCCAACATTGATGGGAGTGTAAAAATTGTACAACTACTTTTGGAAACAATTTGTTAGTTTAAATATACACTGATAATATGATCTAGCCATTCCTCTCTAGATATTTACAAAGAGAAATAAAAGTATAGCTTCATAAAAAGATTTATACACAAATAATTATGGCAGCTTTAATTGTAATAACCAAAAACTAGAAAAAATCCAAATGTCCATTAATAGGTGAATGCGTTAGAATAAGTAGTTAGGCAGACATGAGCATGGCAGGAGATCCCCCCGCACCAAGAAATGTTAGGTGACCATCACGTGATGGTCAGGGAGTTGTTTAACTGTCTCCTTAGAATAATAATTGGTCGTAGCCACTGCCCAGGAAAGGCAGTCTCCCAATCCATGGAAAACATCTGAAGCTGGTGATCAGCAGCGTCCCCAGTAAGATTTCAGGAGTTGGGCGAGTAGGCTCTAGCAGGTGCACTGGGAAACTAAGTTTAACTGGTTTATGACCTTCCTTTAGGAACATTCAGCTGGCAAGGCAGTAACACTCAAATCAGCATGTGTATAACTTCAGTCAACCCAGTGACCATGAGACCCCTTTCAAGTGCTGGCAGGCCACTGAGCATGTGGACAGCCCCTTCCCCTTCCCCTTCCAAGGGAAGAATCAGGGGAGAAGAAATGCAGACCCCAGAATTATGGCAATGTATAAAAACTCCAAGACATTTTCACATAGTCCCATATTTCTTGGAGACTTTGCTCGTTCTTTTTTATCCTTTTTTCTCTAATCTTGTCTTTTTGTTTTGTTTTGTTTTGTTTTGTTTTATGTGAAAAGACTTAATCTACGTTTGATAGGTGTACCTGAATGTGACGAAGAGAATCAATCCAAGCTGGAAAATACGCTTCAGGATATTATTCAGGAAAACTTTCCCAACCTAGCAAGGCAGGACAATATTCAACTCCAGGTAATACAGAGAACACCACAAAAATATTCCTCAAGAAGGCCAACCTCAAGGCACATAATTGCCAGATTCACCAGGGTTGAAATGAAAGAGAAAATACTGAGGGCAGCCAGAGAGAAAGGTCAGGTTACCCATAAAGGGAAGCCCATCAGACTCACAGCAGATCTCTCAGTAGAAACCCTACAAGCCAGAAGAGAGTGGGGGCCAATATTCAACATCCTTAAAGAAAAGAACTTTCAACCCAGAATTTTACATCCAGCCAAACTAAGCTTCATAAGCGAAGGAAAAATAAAATCTTTTGTGAACAAGCAAGCACTCAGAGATTTCATCACCACCAGGCCTGCTTTACAAGAGCTTTTGAAAGAACCACTACAAATAGAAAGGAACAACTAGTATCAGCCTTTCTAAAAAAATACCAAAAAATAAAGAACATCAACATATTTAAGAAATCAAAGAAACTAAGAACTTTGAAAAAAGGTTTGACGAAATGTTAACAAGAATACACAATTTAGAGAGGAATATAAGTGAATTAATGGAGCTGAAAAATACAACACGAGAATTTTGCGAACTATGCACAAGTTTTAACAGCCGAATTGATCAAGTAGAAGAAAAGATATCAGAGGTCGAAGACCAACTTCATGAAATAAAACAAAAAGACAAGATTAGAGAAAAAAGGATAAAAAAGAACGAGCAAAGTCTCCAAGAAATATGGGACTATGTGAAGAAATTGCATCAACTAACGGGCAAAACAGCCAGCTAACACTAAATGACAGTATCAAACACACATATATTGTTATTAATTTTAAATTTAAATCGACTAAATCCCCCAATCCAAAGACACAGACAGGCAAAAAAAGCCAAGACCCATTGGTATGCTACATCCAGATCCATCTCACATGCCAGGATACATAAAGACTCAAAACAAAGGGATGGTGAAAAATTTACCAACCAAATGGAGAGCTAAAATAAATAAATAGAAAGCAGGAGTTGCAATTTTTGCTGATAAAATAGATTTCAAAGCAATAAAGATCAAAAGAAGCAAAGAAGGATATTACATAAAGATAAAAGGATCAATGTAACAAGAAGAGCTAAAGATCCTAAACATATATGCACCCAATACAGAAATACCCAGATATATAAGACTTACAAAGAGACTTGGACCCCCACACAACAATAGCGGGAGACTTCAACATCAATATTAGATAGATCAATGAGACAGAATGTTAACATCGATATCCAGGACTTGAACTCAGATCTGGAACAAGTAGACTTAAGTAACATTCATAGAACTCTCCACTTTAAATACACAAAATATACACTCTTATCAGTACTACATCACACGTATTTACAGGTTTAAATGAAATATTGGTTGGCTGCTTGTTAATTATTTTATTCCCTCATTTTTTTTATGTCTCTATTATTAAACACAATTACAGGCATACCCAGTTTTAGACTGCATTCTAGCCCGGGCAATAAAGCAACACCCCTGTTCTCTCTTCCTCTTCCTCTTCCTCTTTCTTCCTTTCCTGTATTCTTTTTCTTTTTTTTTTTTAATTCTTTTTCTTCCTTTAAAAAAAAAAAAAAAAAAAAAAAAAACTCCAAGACAAAGAATAAATGGTGCACTTGAGTCTTTCAAGTTGCCCACTTGGCAATCTTCCAAGTGTACTTCACGTCCTTTCATTCCTGCTCTAAAACTTAATAAATTTTCACTCCTGAGCTAAAATTTGCCTCACTCTATCACTCTCCCTTATGCCCCTGTGATGAATTATTTCCTCTGAGGAGGCAAGAATAAAGCTGCTGCAGACCTATATGGATTCACGGTTGCTAACATACAGACAATCAAACTGTGGTATATCCATACAATGAATATGAATCAGACACACACAAAAAAACTTTATGCTCACTGCAGTATCATTAAATCTCAAAATAATTTTAGTGAGTGAAGTCAGACATAAAAGAATGCATGCTATGTGTATGCAAAAATGTAGGATGTACAAACTAATACATAGAGATAGAAAAAATTTAGAGCTAGGATGGAAAGGTATAGCTTCTGTGGTAGAAAAGTTACTGAAAAGCTCACAGAAACATTGGAAAAAATGGACATGATCATTATCTTAATTCTGGTGATAGCTTTATGGGTGTATATATGATAGAAAAAAAAAAAAACAACTTAAATAAAACAAACATTGCCAGGCCAAGTGTTTCTAAAAGAGCCAATAAAGGACCATGACCAAAATAGTATGAAGGAGAAAAGGCTTATGCAAACATTAGTTGTTGTCTTTTTTTTTTTTTTTTTTAATGTAGATGATCGCAGTCTGAGGCTGGAGAAAAATTTCCCCAACCTGCTAAAGCTTTAGGGGTTGATAGTAAGAGAAAGGGGATATAGAAGTCAACAATTGCGTATTTTGAAATTGGTGGCTAAACAGAGCTGCTTTAGCTGCTAAGATCCTATGCAGACAATTATATTCCAGAGTCTAATCTAATCTCATCCCATTCCTCCATTTCAATTGTCACTCCAATGTTTCCTCATCAGGAACCTAGAAAGATGCTTAGAATCCATCTCACCTAGCAACAAATTCCTCAGCCTTAATGGATCCAGATGTATTCAGAAATCTATAAATCATGTCAACTTCTGTCTTTCACTTGCCCCTAACTCTGTGCTAGATATCATGGGAGATTAAATAAACATTTCAAACATCATGTAGTATACACAAATCCAAAGAGCTTGGTGAAGTATATAAATAAGAAATAAAATGGGCAGTTCATACTAAGTACTTCAATACCTCCTATTACAGCAACAGACACAAAAGTTCCAATTTAACTCCAAGAAGCATTGAGAGGCACAAATAGGACTCCATGAAATAAACACCATTAGAAACAACAAAGAGTATGTTACCACTGACCCCACTGAAATAAAAACCATCTAAGAACACTACAAACAACTCTATGCACAGGAACGAGAAAACTTAGAAGAGATGGAGAAATTCCTGGACACATACACTCTTCCAATTCTGAACCAAGAAGAAATTGGTTCCCTGAACATACCAATAATGAGCTCTGTAATTGAATCAGTAGTAGCTCTGTAATTGAACCACCACCACCACCACCACCAGCACCAACAAAAGCCCAGACCAGATGGATTCACAGCCAAATTCTACCAGATGGACAAAGAACTGCTGGTACAATTCCTACCGAAACTATTCCAAAAATTGTGGAGGAGGGAGTACTCCCCACCAAATTTATGAGGCCAGCATCATCCTGATATCAAAACCTGGCAGGGACACAACAAAAAAAGAAAACTTCAGGCCAATGTCCTTGGTGAGCATTGATATAAAAATCCTCAGCAAAATACTGGCAAACTGAATCCAGCAACGCACCAAAAAGCTAATCCACCAAGATCAACTAGGCTTTATCCCTGATATGCAAGGTTGGTTCAACATACGCAAATCAATAAATGTAATTCATCAAATAAACAGATTTAAAGACAAAAACTACATGATTATCATAATAGATGCAGAAAAGACTTTTGATAAAATTCAACATTCTTTCAAGTTAAAAACTCTCAATAAACTAGGTAATGGAGAGATATACCTCAAAATGTTAAGAGCTATGTATCCACAGCCAACATCATACTGAATGGGAAAAAGCTAGAAACATTTCCCTTGAAAAGAGGCACAAGACAAGAATGCCCTACCTCATCATGCCTATTCAATATAGTATTGGACGTTCTGGCCAGAGCTATCAGGCAAGAGAAAGAACTAAGCATACCTAAATAGGAAGAGAGGAAGTCAAACTATCCCTGTTAGCAGAAGATGTGATTCTGTATCTAAAATATTCCACAGTCTCAGCCCAACAGCTCCTTCAGCTGATAAACAAATTCACCAAAATTTCAGAATAACAAGAACAATGTTAAAAAATCACTGGCATTCCTACACATTCATAACTGCCAAGCTGAGAGCCAAATCGGTAAAGTTATCCCATTCACAATTGCCACAAAAAGAATAAAGTATCTAGAAATACAGCTAGCCAGGGAGGTGAAAGAGCGCTACAATGAGACTTACAAAACACTGTTCAACGAAATCAGAGATGACACAAAGGGAAAAATACTCCATGCTCATGGATAGGAAGAATTAATGTAATTAAAAGGCCATACTGCCCAAAGCAACTTATAGATTCAATGCTATTTCTACCAAGCTACCAATGGCATTCTTCACAGAGCTTAAAAAAACAAAACAAAACAAAAAAACTATATTAAAATTCAAATGGAACTAAAAAAGGGAGCAAATAGCCAAGGCAATTCTAAGCAAAAAGAATTGGAGGCATCACATTACCTGACTTCAAACTCTACTACAGGGCTACAATAACCAAAACAGTGTGGTGCTGGTACATGAACAGGCACACAGACCAATGGAACAGAATAGAGAGCACAGAAATAAGGCCACACATCTATGACCATCTGATCTTTGACAGCAGTCAATAAATCGTGCTGAGATAACTGGCTAACCATGCAGAATATTCAAACTGGACCCTTTCCTAATACCATGTACAAAAATCAACTGAAAATGGATTAAAGACTTAAAAGTAAAACCCAAAACTATGAAAACCCTGGAATACAACCTAGGTAGTATCATTCTGGACATAGGAACTGGCAAATACTCCATGACAAAGATGCCAAAAGCAATTGCAACAAAAGCAAAAATTGACACATGGGATGTAATTAAACATAAGAGATTCTACACAACAAAAGAAACTTTCAACAGAGTAAACAGACAACCTGCAGAATGGGAGAAACTTTGTTCAAACTATGCATCTGACCAAGGTCTAATATCTAACATCTATGATGAACTTAAACAAATTTACAAGAAAAAAGACAACCCCATTAAAAGTGGGCAAAGAAAATAAGCACTTTTCAAAAGAAAACATACATGAGGCCAACACATGTAAGACAAAAATCTCAACATCACTCATCATTAGAGAAATGCAAATCAAAACCACAATGGTATACTATCTCACACCAGTCAGAATGCTTATAAAATGTCAATAGGTGCTGGTTAGGTTGTGGAGAAAAGGGAAAGCAGTGTGGCAATTCCTCAAAAAGCTAAACACAGAACTGCCATTCAATCCAGCAATCCCATTACTGGTTATATACTCAAAGGAATATAAATCATTCAATCATAAAGCCACATTCATGTATATGTTTGTTGCAACATTATTCACAATAGCAAAGATATGGAATCAATCTAAATGTGCATCAATCACAAACTAGACACAGGAAATGTGGTACATATACACCATGGAATACTATGAAGCCATGAAAAAAGAACAAGATCATGTCCTTTGTCGGAACACGGATGGAGCTACAGGCCATCATTCTTAGCAAACTTATGCAGACACAGAAAAGCAAATACTGCATGTTCTCACTTATAACTGGAAACTAAATAATGAGGTCACATGGACACAAAGAGGAGACACTGGGGCCTACTTGACAGAGGTGGGTGGGAGGAGGGAGATGATCGGAAAAAAATAGCTATTGGGCACTAGGTTTAGTACATAGGTGATAAAATAATCTGTACCACAAACCCCCTTGACACAACTTCCCCTATATAACAAACCTGCATGCATATTCCTGAATCTAAAAGACAAGATAAAACAAAACAAAACAAAACAAATGAAAAGTACAAACAGATACATGCAAGGGACATACAACTCTGATAAATGAGTATACAAATAAGCGATTTTACTATTAGGCACTACCATGAAGATGAAGCTTAATGAAATAAAAGTAGTATAAAAAAGAAATGAAACCAACAAGAATTTTCGTGAATTAAACAATAAATTTCTTATAGAAATATTGATTATAAGATCTCTTTTATTTTTTAATTGTTATGAATACATAGTAGGTATATATATTTATAGGGTACATGAGATATTTTGATACAGGCATACAGTGTGTAATAATCACATTGGAAAACATGGGGTATGCATCACCTGAAGCATTTTTTTTGTGTTACAGACATGTCAATTATACTCTTTTAGTTATTTTTAAACGTACAATAAATTATGGTTGACTGTAGTTATCCTGTTGTGCTATCAAATACTAGATCTTATTCATTTTATCCCCACTACCCCCCACCCCCACAACCCTTCCCAGCCACTGGTAACCACCATTGTACTCTCCATCTCTATGAGTTAAATGGTTTTAATTTTTAGCCCTCAAGAATGAGAGGGAACATGTGAAGTTTGTCTTTCTAGGCCTGGCTTATTTCACTTAACACAATGTCCTCCAGTTCTACCTATATTATTGAAAATTACAGGCTCTCATTCTATTTTTATGACTAAATAGTAATGCACTGTGTATATGTACCACATTTTCTGTATCCATTCATCTGCTGATGAACCCTTGGGTTGCTTCTGAACCTTGGGTATTGTTAATATGGCTGCCATAAACATGGGAATGCAGACATTTCTTCAACATACTGATTTCATTTCCTTTGGATAAAAACCCAGTAGTGGGACTGCTACATCATATGGTAGTTCCATTTTTGTTTCTTTTAAGGAACCTCCTACTGTTCTCCATAGTGGTTGTACTAACTTACATTCCCCCCAATGGTGTATGAAGGTTCCCCTTTCTCCACATCCTCACCAGCATTTGTAATTGCCTATTGAAGAATTACCATTTTTACTGAGGTGAAATATCTCATGGTAATGTCAATTTGTATTTCACCAATGATCAGTAAATGATGTCTCCCCACCCAGATCTCACCTTGAATTGTAGCTCCCATAATCCCCATAGGTCATGGGAGGGACCTGGTGGGAGGTAATTGAATCATGGGGGTGGGTTTTTTCCCCATGCTATTCTCATGACAGTGAATAAGTCTCACAAGATCTGATCATTTTATAGAAGGCAGTTTCCCTGCACACACTATCTTGCCTGCCACCATGTAAGATGTGCCCTTGCTCCTCCTTCACCTTCCACCATAATTGTGAGGCCTCCTCAGACATACAGAACTGAGAGTCCATTAAGCCTCTTTTTCTTTATAAATTATCCAGTCTTGGTTATTTCTTCATAGCAGTATGAAAAATGGCTAATGCAATGATGTTGAGCACATTTTTATATATCTGTTTACCATTGCTATGTCTTTTTGGAAATGACTGTTCAAGCCTTTCAACCATTTCAAAATCAGATTATTGGATTTTATTCCCATAAAATTGTTTGAGCTCCTTATATATTCTGGTCCTTAATCCCATCTGACAAATAGTTTGCAAATGTTTTCTATCATTTTGTGGATTTTCTCTTCACTTTGTTATTTCTGTTGTGCAGCTTTTTAACTTGCTGTAATCCCATTTGTCTATTTTTGCTTTGGTTGCCTGTGTTTGAGGGATGTTACTCAAGAAATCTTTGCCAAGACCAATGTTCTGAAGAGTTTCCCCAATGTTTTCTTTTAGTATCAAATAGTTTCATAGTTTGAGGTCTTAGATTTAAATCTTTAATCCATTCTGATTTGATCCTTATATATGGCAAGAGATAGGGGACTAGTTTCATTCTTCTACATACGGGTATCTAGCTTTCTCAGTATTATTTATTGAAGAGAATGTCTTTTTGCCAATGTATGTTCTTGGTACCTTTGTCAAAAGTGGGGTCACTGTAGATTTGTGGACTTCTTTCTAGGTTCCCTATTCTATTCCACTGGCCTATGTTCTGTTTTTATGCCAGTACCATGCTGTTTTGCTTACCATAGCTCTGTAGAATAATTTGAAGTCAGGTAATATGATTCCTCCAGTTTTGTTCTTTTTCTTCCACACACCTTTGTCTATTCTGGGACTGTTGTGGTTCCACATGAATTTTAGGATTTTTTTTTCTATTTCTTTGAAGAATGTCATGAGTATTTTGACAGGGTTTGCATTGCATCTGTAGTTTGCTTTTGGTAGAATGTACATTTTAGCATTACTGATTCTTCCAATTCATGAACATGGAGTATCTTCCATTTTTTGTGTCCTCTTCAATTTTTTGCATCAATGGTTCATAATATGACACTAGCTGTGGGGTCTGCCATATGTAGCTTTTATTGTGTTGAGGCATGTTCCTTCTATACCTGGTTTTTTTGGGGTTTTTACCATGAAGGAATGTTGAATTTTATTAAATGCTTTTTCAGCATCAATTGAAATGACTACATGGTTTGTCATTCATTCTGCTACTATAATGCATTACTTTGATTGATTTGCATGTGGTGACCCAAGCTTGCATCATTGGTATAAATCCCACTTGGTGATAATGAATGATCTTTTAATATGTTGTTCAATTCGGTTTGCTGGGATTTTTTTTTTTTTTTGAGGATTTTGCCATCAATGTTCATCAAAGATCTTGGCCTGTAGCTTTTTTTTTTTTTTTTTTTTGTATTTTTCTGCTTTTGGAATTAGGGCAATATTGGTCATGTAGAATAAGTTTGGAAGTATTCCCTCCTGCTTTATATTTTAGAATAATTTGGGTAGGGTTAGTATTCTTCCTTAAATGTTTGGTGAAATTCAGTATAGAAGCCATCAGGTTTCAGGCTTTTCTTTGTTATGAGATTTTTTTATTAGAGCTTTAATAGTTGTTGTCATTTTTCTGTTGAAGTTCTGGATTTCTTCATGGTCAATCTTTGCAGGTTCTACACGTCTAGGAATTTATCCATTTCTAGTTTTCCATTTTATTGGTATAGAGTTACTCACAGTAGTCCCTAACGATCCTTTGAATTTCTGCAGCATCGGTTGCAATGCCTCTTTTTTCATCGCTGATATTATTTGTTTAGGTCTTCTTTTTCTCTTAGTCTGGCTAAAGGTTTGCCAATTCTCTTTATCTTTTAAACAAAACCAATTTTATGTTTCCTTGGATCTTTTGCATTGTTTTTGTTTTGTTGTGTTCACTTCAGCTCTCATCTTTATTATTTCTTTTCATCTAATCCATGCTTTCATTTCTGCTTTTTTTTTTTTTAATATGCATCAAGTTGTTCATTTGAAGTTTTCTTACTTTTTCAATGAAGACATTATGGCTACATACTTTCCTCTTAATACTGCTTTCTCTGTGTCCCATAAGTTGGTATGTTCTGTTTCCATTTTCTTTTGTTTCAAGGCATTTTTTAATTCCATAATTTCTTCATTGACCTAATGGCCATTCAGAAGCATATTAATTTCCATGTGTTTGTATAGTTTCTACAGTTCCTCTTATTATTTATTTCTAGTATTATGCCATTGTTGTCAGAGAAGATGCTCAATATTATTATTTTTTAATGTTTTAAGAGGTGTTTTGTGACTTAACATATTGTCTATCCTTGAGAATGATCTATGTGCTGAGGAAAAGAAAGCGTATTCTACAGCCACTGGATAAAATGTTCTGTAAATATCTATTAGGTACATTTGTCCTACACTGCAGATTAAGCCCAGTGTTTCTTTGTTCATACTCTGGATGATCTGTCCAATGCTGAAAGCAGAGTGAAGTCTCCAGCTATTAACATATTGGGGTTGGTCTCTATCTTTAGCTACAGTAATATTTGCTTTATATACCTGGGTGCTCCATGGTTGGGCACATGTATATTTACAACTATGATATCCTCTTGCTGAATTGATCCGTTTATCATTATATAATGACTTTGCCTCTTTTTATAGTTTTTGTCTTGAAATCTAGTTTGTCTTGTAAAAGTATAGCTATTCCTGTTTTTTTGCTTTCAATTTGCATGGAATATCTTTTTCTATCCCCTATTTTCTGTCTATGTATACTTTTATAGGTAAAATGTGTTTCTTGTAGGCAAGAGCTGTTGTTTTCTTGAGACAGGGTCTGTTTTCCAGGCTGTCAGTCTGTCGCCCAGGCTGCAGTGTAGTGGCATGACTTTGGCTCACGGCAAGCTCCACCTCACGGGCTTAAGACATCCTCCCACCTGAGCCTCCTGAGTAGCTGGGACTACAGGCACGTGCCACCACACCTGGGTTATTTATTTATTTTTTTTTAATTGGGTAGACAGGGTTTTGCCACATTGTCAGGCCAATCTCAAACTCCTGGCTGAAGTTTTCTGCCCACCTCCCAAAGTGCAGAGATTACAGGTATTAGCTATCTCACTGTCAAAAGCTCTTGTTTTTCTGCCCACCTAGCAACACTGTCTTTTGATTGAATGTAAATAGACTAAACCCTGCAATGTTATTTTCAGCAAGTAAGGATGTACTTCCTGCCATTTTGTTGTTTGTTTTCTGGCGGTTTTGTGGTCACCTCCTTCCTTCTTTCCTTCCTGTCTTCGTCTTAGTGAAGGTGATTTTCTTTGGAGGTAAGTTTTAATTTCATGACTTTTTTTCTGTCTATCTGTTGTAGGTTTTTTTTATTTGAGGTTACTAGGAGGCTTGAAAATATTATCCTACAGCCCATTATTTTAAGCTGATGACAACACTGACTGCATAAACACTAATAATCAAAGAAGAAACTAATGAAAACTGTGGGCCTTAAGTTCGTGTCCCACGCTTTTTAACTCTTTGTCACTTTTACATATATCTTATATACTATTTCTTGAAAAGTTGTTGTAGTTATTTTAATAGATTCATCTTTTAGACTTTCAACTCAAGATATGAGTTTATGCATCATAATTACAGTAGCATAATACTTTGTTTTTCTTTATACTTACGATTACCAGTGAGGTTTGTGCCTTTTGAAGATTTCTTATGGCTTATCAATGTCCTCTGATTTCAAATTGAAAAACCCTCTTCAGCACTTCTTATAGAACCAGTCTGGTGTTGACAAAATATCTCAGATTTTATTTCTTATTCTTGTTTGAAGGATACTTTTGCTAGATATACTATCAAGAATATGTTTTTTTCCTTCAGCACTTTAAATACATTATGCCCCTCTCTCCTGGCCTGTAAATTTTCTAATGAGAAGTCTGCTGCTAGATATATTAGAGCACCATTGCATGTTGTTTCATTTCTTTTGCTACCTTCAGAAGCTTTCTCTATTTTTTAATTATTATGCTTTAAGTTCTGGGATACATGTGCAGAATGTGCAGTTTGTTATATAGGTATACATGTGCTGTGGTGGTTCGCTGCACCCATTAACCCATCATCTACATTAGGTATTTCTCCTAATGCTATCCCTCCTCTAGCTCCCTACTATCTGACAGGCCCTGGTGTGTGATGTTTCCCTCCCTGTATCTATGTATTCTCATTATTCAACTTCTACTTATGAGAACATGCGGTGTTTGGTTTTCTGTTCCTGTGTTAGTATGCTGAGAATGATGGTTTCCAGCTTCATCTATGTCCCTGCAAAGGACATGAATTCATCCTTTTTTATGTCTGCATAGTATTCCATGGTGTATATGTGCCACATTTTCTTTATCCAGTCTCACTAATGGGCATTTGTGTTGGTTCCAAGTCTTTGCTATTGTGAATAGTGCTGCAATAAACATATGTGTGCATGTGTCTTTGTAGTAGAATAATTTTTATTCCTTTGGGTATATACCCAGTAATGGAATTGCTGTGTCAAATGGTATTTCTGTTTCTAGATCCTTGAGGAACAGATCGCTGCACTGTCTTCCACAATGGTTGAACTAATTTACACTCCCACCAACAGTGTAAAAGCATCCCTACTTCTCCACATCCTCTCTAGCATCTGTTTCTTCCTGACTTTTTAATGATTCCCATTCTAACTGGAGTGAGATGGCATCTCATTGTGGTTTTGATTTGCATTTCTCTAGTGACCAGTGATGATCAGCTTTTTTTCATGTTTTTTGGCTACATAAACGTCTTCTTTTGAGAAGTGTCTATTCATATCCTTCACCCAATTTTTGATTTTTTTTTTATTGTAAACTTAAGTTCCTTATAGATTTTAAAATACTGGCAAACCGAATCCAGCAGCACATCAAAAAGCTTATCCACCATGATCAAGTCAGCTTCATCCTGGGGATGGAAGGCTGGTTCAACATATGCAAATCAACAAATGTAATCCATCACAAACAGAGCCAATGACAAAAAACCACGATTATCTCAATAGATGCAGAAAAGGCTTTCAATGAAATTCAATATCCGTTCATGCTAAAAACTCTTAATAAACTAGGTATTGGTGGAATGTACCTCAAAATAATAAGAGCTATTTATGACAAACCCATAGCCAATATAATACAGAATGGGCAAAAGCTAGGAGCATTCCCTTTTAAAACTGGCACAAGACAAGGATACCGTTTCTCACTACTATTCAATGCAGTATTGGAAGTTCTGGCCAGGGCAATCAGGTAAGACAAAGAAGTCAAGGGTATTCAGATAGGAAGAGAGGAAGTCAAATTGTCTCTGTTTGCAGATGACATAACTGTATATTTAGAAAACCCTCATCATCTTAGCCCCAAATCTCCTTAAGCTGATAAGCAACTTCAGCAAACCCTCATGATACAAACTCAATGTGCAAAAATCACAAGTATTCCTATACACTAATAACAGACAAACAGAGAGTCAAATCATGAGTGAATCTCTATTCACAACTGCTACAAAGAGAACATAATATCTGAAAATACAACTTACAAGGGATGTGAAGGACCTCTTCAAGGAGAACTACACACCACTGCTCAAGGAAATAAGACAGGACACAAATAGTTGGAAAAACACTCCATGCTCACAGATGGAAAGAATCAATATTGTGAAAATGGCCATACTGCCCAAAGTAATTTACAGATTAAATACTATCCCCATCAAGCTACCATTGACTTTCTTCACAGAATTGGAAAAAACTAATTTCATATGGAACCAAAAAATAGCCCGTATAGCCACAACAAATTTCTAAGCAAAAAGAACAAAGCAAGAGGCATCATGTTACCTGACTTCAAGCTATACTACAAGGCTACAGTAACCAAAACAGCATGGTACTGGTACCAAAACAGATATATAGGCCAATAGAACAGAACAGAGGCCTCAGAATTAATGCCACACATCTACAACCATCTGATCTTTGACAAACCTGACAGAAACAAGCAAAGGAGAAAGGATTCTCTATTTAGTAAATAGTGCTGGGGAAACTGGCTAGCCATATGCACAAAACTGAAACCAGACCCCTTCCTTACAGCTTATATAAAAATTAACTCAAGATGGATTAAAGACTTAACATAAGACCTAACACCATAAAAACCCTAGAAGAAAACCTAGGCAATACTATTCAGGATATAGGCATGGGCAAAGACTGCATGACTAAAAACATGAAAAGCAATGGCAACGAAAGCCAAAATTGACAAATGGGCTCCAATTAAACTAAAGAGCTTCTGCGCAGCAAAAGAAACTATCATCAGAGTGAACAGACAACCTACAGAATGGGATACAATTTTTGCAATCTATCCATCTGACAAAGGGCTCTATTCTTGACCTTTGGGAGCCTTAAGGTTGTTTTTGGACTAAATCTGCTTGGTGTTTTGTAACACTCTTGTACTTAACCCTTTACCTATTTTTCTAGGTTAGGAAAGTTCTCTGCTATTATCCATTTTGATAAACTTTTTACCCAGATCTCTTTCTTCACCTCCTTTTGGAGACCACTAACTCTTAAATTTGCCCCTTTGAGGTTACTTTCTAGAACTTACAGGTGTGTTTTGTTCTTTACTTGTCTCTTCCAACTGTGTATTTTAAAATATCCTGTCTTTAAGCTTACTTTCTTCTGTTTGATCAGTTTTGTTTTTAAGAGACTCCAATGCATTCTTCAGTATGTCAATTGCATTTTCCACCTCTAGAATTTCTGCCTAAGTTTTTATAATTATTTCAATCTCCTTGTGAAATTTATATGATAGGATTCTGAAAGCCTTCTCTGTGTTACCCTGAATTTCGCTGATCTTCCTCAGACCAGCTATTTTGAATTCTGTGTCTGAAAAATTACACATCTCTGTCGCTCCAGGATTAGTCACTGGTGCCTTATTTGTTTGGTGAGATCATGTTTTCACAGATGGCCTTGATGCTTGTGGATGTTCTTCAGTGTCGGGTATTGTAGATTAGGTATTTATTGTAGCCTTCACAGTCTTGGCTTGTCTTTACCCACACTTCTTAGGAAGGCTTACCAACTACTCAAAGGAAATTCAGTACTGTGATAAAAATCTTTGTCCACTGCAGCCATATGTGCATTTGGGGAATCCTCAGGTCAATAATACCACAGTTTTTGCTGGCTCATACAGGTACCATCTTGGTGGTCTTGGATAATATCTGGGAGAATTTCCTGGATTACTAGGAAGAGACTCTGGTTCTCTTCCCTTACTTTCCCCCCAGCGTCAGTCTTTTCCTGTGCTGAGCTGCCTAGAGCTGGGTAGGGATAACATGAGCACACCTGTTGCCACCACCACGGGGTCTGTACTGGGTCAGACCCGAAGCCAGCACAGCATGGGGTCTCTCCCAAGACCCACAGTGACCATTGCCTGGCTACCAAGAATGTCCCCTCAAGGCCCAAGGGCTCTTCAGTCAGCAGGTGGGAAATCCAAACAGGCTTCTGACCCCTTCAGTGTAATGAGGTCTTCCTTGGTCCAGAGTCCCTCAAGGAATGCTGTCCAGAAGCCAGCACCTGGAGTCAGAAAGCTTAGGAATCTACCTGGTACCCTATTCTACTGCAACTGTGCTGGCACTCAAGTCACATGACAAAGTCCTCCCCACTCTTTCCTCTCCTTTCTTCATGCAGAAGGAGTTTCCCTGCAGCCACTAGTGCCCCAGGCCCACGCCGAGTGCTGCCTGGCTACTGCAGATTTTCACTCAAGGTCCATTGGCTCTTCAGTCAGCCTGTAGTGAAGGCTGCCAGGTCTGGGTCTCTTCCTGTAGGGTAGTGGGCTCCTGTTTGGCACACGGCAGAGCCAGAAATAATGTCCAAGAGCCAAAACCTGGACTCAGGGTCCCCACTTGGTGCTCTACCTCACTGTCTGAGATGGTGCCCAGGTTGCAAGAAAAAGTCTCCCTTATTCTTCCTTCTCCTTCTGTCAAGCAGTAGGAGTCTTTCCCTGTGGCCAACACAGCTAAGAATGTGCTGGCCTACACTTGAAGCCAGCAAGGCTCTGAGTCTCAACCAAGGCCCATGGCAAGTACTGACTGGCTACAGCTGATGCTTATTCAAGGACCAACAGCTGTTTAATGATGAATCTTGCCAGGAGTGGATGCCTTCCAGCCCAAGGTGTGTCTAGAAATGTCACCTGGAAACTAGGACCTGGAATGGAAGGCTCAGGACTGCCCAGTTCCCTATCATACTGTGGCTGAGCTGGTATCCAGGTGGTAATAGGAAATCCTCTTTACTCAAACCACACCTCCTCAAGCAGAAGGATGGATTCTCCCCTAGAGCTGCAAGTTGTGCTGCCTGGGACTAGCGCAGGAGTTTAGGCAAGCATTTCCTTGGTTGCTCCACTGGTGTCTCCCTAGGTAGCCTGCACCTCCAATTCCACTGACTCTGAGTCCAGCACATCACTGGGATTTGCCCAGGAATTACACTCCTAGTGGCTTAGTCTGCCTTTCAAGTTTATTTAGAATCCAGAAGTGCTTTAGCCTGCTGTGGTGGGGCTAAGAGAAACTTAGGGAATAGATGCTTCCCCACCTGCCAGGGTTGGTCTAAATGCTCTATGAGTGCCAGCTGAATTCTGCTCCTTGTTGCTTTCTGCTGTGACAGGCAGCACTGAGTTCCAATGCAAAGTCCCAAAGTAACTGTGTTCTCTCTGCCTTAAGCACACAGACTCTCTCCTGGTACCATGCAGCCCCTGCTGGGGGATGAGGGAGTAGAGGTGTGGGCAATTCAAGACTGTCCTTCCTACCCTCTCCACTGCCTCTTTCCTTTCTATAATATTAAAACCAGATTCTGGAATTGCTTGCCTGATTCTTGATTCTTATGCAAGTACTTTCTTGAGTGGACAGTTGTTCTATTTGTTGTTTCTACAGATAGGACGATTGCTGAAGGATTCTATTTCACAATCTTGCTCCCAATGTAGTCAATATCAATATATTTTCATGTGACTGTATATACCCAAGAATTGTATTAATTAAAAAAATGGCATCCTTAGCATTTTAAGTCACCTACAGTAATGTAGTTTAAAATTATAGACAAAATTTCTCTTAACTCATTGGGTCAATGACATAATTCCAAAAAAAGTCTTCTGTTGTAGAGGCACTAATTTGGCAATAAATGTCATTTAAAAATTTAAATTCACAAATGTATTATATTTAATATGTTTATAGAAAATATACATATTTTACAAATGAAGTAAGCTTTGAAGAGCAGTAAAATAGTGGTATCTGTTTATAAATTAATAAATTTTCTTATCATTGTCCAAGCTCTCTTTGTACAACTTTCAATGCAATTTTCTAGTAAGTCAGTGTTATGTACAGGTCTAGTTTCCTAGTGCAATATTCACTTTAATAATTTTCCTTTATGATAACAGCACAATATAGTAACAATACAACCAAAGAAAATAAGACATATTTAGCTCCTTATGATTCAAAAGGTTTTGAACTGATTACATTGTCTTTCAAGGTAATAAACTTGTCCATCAGTGAAGTGTGAGCATTTACTTTTGTAATCCATTTAAATATAAAATACAACAACATGTTATACCTCGAGTCCTGTAACCAAACAAAATTTTAATTGAAAAATTTATCTCATATGCTGTAACTCTAAGTTTTTAATTATTAATGATGTACTAACTCATTCATTTTCCTTATTTTCCTATGAAGCTTTTAATCCTATAGCATAAATGTCTTAATCTAATGAATAGTTTAATGTATGGTCAAAGAAAAATACAAATATGTCTAGATTTAGCACAGCCAGAGGGGCATATGGTTATTCAAAACATAGTACCTGGATTCAAATACACAGAGCACAAACTGAAAACCAACAACGTAAGTATGCTGACCACAGAAAGTCATCCAGAAACTGGACAGTAGAAAAGATAATGAACCGCTAGGCTTCACAAGAACTTGTGCGACATACAATACAATGTATCTTAATTTTGTTAGGGTGCTGCTACTCTGGTGATGCTCATTCTGCATGTCTCAATTTTGGTGATGAGAATGAAGAACCTCAACAGCTCACTTCGTGCTGGTCACCCTAGTTCCACATTCATGGTCTACGCTGAGATGTTCAGAAGGACAAAGTGGCCACTGAGCTTGCTAGGCTTTGAAACAACTTCGTAGCCTCTTGGGCTGGGGGCTGAAGAAGTTTCTTACTCTGGTTCATGTTCTGGAGGACTGTGAGCTTTCTGACTGTGGCATTTTCCAACTGACATCAATGTTCTTCTCCCCACCGTGAACAGCTATCACTCTTTTGCCAGATAATATATCTTCCCATCTATATTTACCCTATTTATGCAGCGCCATATTGCTTCCTGTGAATTACCAGGCTAACCATACTTCTGAACATAACCATTCAATCATGTTGCAATACAACCCTGGTAGAGGACAGGAGAGAGAACAGTCACTGCAGACAGCAATGAGATTATAAGACAACCAGCAATGCTCACCAGCGTGGCATATATTATATTACAAATATCATTATTTTTTCCATTAACATCTCTTTGGACTAAAGTTGTTGATAATTTATGCCCTACCTTCTGTTAGATTTGAAGTTGCTTATAAATAATGACATATATGCAAAAGAGAAAAAACATGTAGAGTGATTAGGAAACACATCTCAATCACACTTGTTAAAACCTGTTGAATTTTATTTTCAATTCCTGACCAACAAGACAAAAATGGGAGGATTCATATGTTACACACAATCTTTCTTTTAACTTAATGGGAAAAGTGTTTTAAGAGAAAGAAATGACTTCCTATTGGTAAACTAAAAATGATTTTTTCATTGATTGTAATACAAGAAATATCAAATGTAAAGGAAGAAATATATTCTTTCTTTATTCAACTGGTGCCTATAATTGTTCTCAATAGGAGCTTAAATATTAAAATGGAGTTCAGGAAATGTGTTTCTTAGTAGGCTCAGTAAAAATGTTATCCAACTAAACAGATGAAAGTTTGGCAATTTCTTTAGAATGCTCATCTATGGAGAAAGTCCTGGTTGATACCAAGTACTCTGTAATAGAAAATTAATTCATAAACTATGGTGGCAAGTGGCAAGACTGGTATCTCATTGTCATCCTTGACCATCCTGTTGAATATGTCTCCTCAGTATAAAGGTAACTCCTGCTTCCTATGGTTGTTCCCAGTAAGCCCCAAATCCTCAAATGTGATCAGTCATCTCAGAAGTCTACCCTTGGCAAACCATGGCAGTGTCTCTTGCTTTTGGAAGCAACTCTGATACATAACAGTGTAATGACTCACAGGGCCTTCCTGTTTGCAGTAGTGATAGACTGTCTCCAATCACTATCAAAATGCCTCAATCACTATCAATCTGTTTGCCCAAAAATTGAGGGAGAAAGGGGACAGGGCTTCACAAAATCTTACTTTAATCCACCAGAAGTATTACTGAACTAATCAGAATGGAAGAAAACATATTTTCCTGATCAAAGCTTCTCAATTTTGAACCAGTAAGACAAAACAGGAATATTTAACCCAGTCATTGTTTAATGTTCAAATTTTGAATATTTCTATCTCCTTTCCATGACTATTATACTGAGTTCTAAGGTTCTGAGAGACAATGACACCAATCTGTAACTTTATGCAGAAACAAGAATATTGTCAAACGTAAGTAGCTTATTAGAAGAATTTATATTAATGATAAGAATAAATTATCTAGAGAGAGTAAATGGCAGCATTTTCAAAGGCAAGGGCCATAATTAAGAAAACAAATCACACATATTGTAGCACTCAGTGCCGTGATTATTTCCAGTGTTGTACAAAAGCCAGCTTGTACCAACTCAGGAGAGGAGACTTAAATTTTCATCTATTTTGTGAGCCAGTGATTAAACCATAGCCATCATTAAACATTTTATTATATTACAATTATTAAAAACAATGTAACAAAGACTCAGAACTCATATCTACCTGATTACTTGACTACAATGTTACTGTTATCTGTGCTCAAGGTCATTGATAGCTATGATTATCTATTATCTATACACTGGGAAGACCATATAATCATTCCCTACTGTGCATCCCATTGGTAGGATGGAATTGTCCATGTCTAAGTGTTTCCACCATGATAATCAGCAAATGCTACAAATAAGTTCCACTCCACCTCGTCCTGACCCTGAAAGCCAGTTGCTAAACCTCTACTAGCCCACTCCCGCAGACACAATCAAAAACAATTGAGCACCATGCTAGTGCATCATGGCATCAAGTGTTCATGTTACCTTCATTAATGTATTACAAATACCAAACTTAAAAATAATATTGCAATAATATAATTCATTTTTCCTTGAGGTAACAATGTATTTTTATTACATGGAATTTATAGAGATTTAAGTCTCTAAATCTCTATCAAAACTGACTTAAAATCTTGTATAGCAGTGTTCTGACCCTCAGAAAACTAAAGCAATGTTACTTTGAACATTACCAACAACATTTATGAAACCCCAAAGTACCCTCATTTCTTTAATCCAATTCTACTAACTACCTGTAACTGTAGTTAAGGCTGTTTCAATCTCCCCTAGCACCAAATAAATTCAATTTAGCTTTCAACACATCCATATTCAGATTGCACAAATCCAAGGTGCTCTCCAAGGCCCTATAATAAAGTACCAGGAAAAAAGTTAAAATTTGTAATACTACTTGCAAACATACCTCTCTATGAGAGTATTCGGTGATGATAAAAATTGCAGTCTCAGAAATTTATTTTGACAGCTGTAATGATAAGGAAATATGTAAGCATTTATACTAAAAATGGTCAATGATGGCTGGGTGCAGTGGCTCATGCCTGTAATGCTAGCATTTTGGGAGGCCAAAGAGGGCGGATCACGATGTCAGGAGTTCAAAACCAGCCTGACTAATACAGTAAAACCCCATCTGTACTAAAAGTATAAAAAATTTGCCGGGCATGGTACTAGGCAATGTAATCCCAGCTACTCGGGAGGCTGAGGCAGGAGAATTGCTTGAACCCAGGAGGCAGAGGTTGCAGTGAGCCAAGATCATGCCACTACACTCCTGCCCAGGTGACAATGTGAGACTTCATCTCTCTCACACACACACACACACACACAAAGGTCAACAATAAGTGAGAATATTAAAAAGGTAACAGTTGACTGGGAATATCCTCACTTAAAGGGCTACCTTTCAGGCTGTGCACCGGTGGATGACACCTGTAATCCCAGCACTTTGGGAGGCCGAGGTGGGTGGATTATGAGGTTGGAAGTTCAAGACCAGCCTGGCAAACATGGTGAAACCCCGTCTCTACCGAAAATACAAAAATTAGCCAGGCGTGGTGGTGAGTCCCTGTAATCCCAGCTGCTAGGGAGGCCGAGGCAGGGAATTACTTGAACCCAGAAGGCGGAGGTTGCCGTGAGCTGAGATCATGCCATTGCACTCCAGCCTGGGCAATAGAGCAAGTCTGTCTCGAAAAAAAAAAATGCCTACCTTTCAGATTTATAATCCTATAAGCATATATAATATTTGTATTAGCACTGAAAAATGAAACAATACAAATAACTAAATAATCTGTTAATTTTCAAGAAAAACTCAGACTCTTTAAAAGTCAAAGGAAGTAGTAGAGAATAGACAAGCCATTCTTATGATAAAGGGACTAGAAAATAGTCCTCTGAAATATAAATGAAATATTCTGGATGAAACAAAAACTTTGTTTTTGTCAAAGAAGAAGAAAAAGAAAGAAAAAGTGGAATAGAGCAAGCGTCATATATTTTGCAAATACAAATCACTGTCAAAGTCAGTCTGTACTACTACTGGGGACTTCTTTTGATCACCTTGGATTAAACAAAAATTGGTCTCCCTTCTTCGTTCCTTATTCCTGCTCATGACAATCAGGGAGGATTAAAAAGAAGCCTAAAGAAATCTAAAAGAATGTCAGTGATTCTGCTTGCTACCAGCTGTTGGTGAAGTGCTAAAAGATTCGGGTGATGAACGGATCTATAAAAAAATAGGTAAAACCTTATTAATATGTTCAGTAACCCAGATTAAGAAAGATGTAGGAGGTAATCAAGCAATTTGCGCACAAGACATCTCAAAGAAATGAAATTAGCTGAAACACACCAGGTCATAAACTCTCTGCATCAGAAACCACAGACCTTTCTAATTGGCTACTTAAGAAAACCCAGGACTTCATCATGGGACAGAGTTTTTATTTTAGGTACAATATTTGAAGTACATATATTTGATGCGGGGTGTTGGTGGTAGAGTTGGGATCTCAGGAATGAACAGTGGTGGACACAGAATGCTAGAAATCCTAAATTCCAAAGTTTCTCTTCTTCAGTTTCTCTAGCTGTTAAAAAAAAATTGGTCTTACTTGAAAAGAAAACTCAGGAATTTGTCTGGTTTTCTTTATTATACAGCACTATGAAAATAAAGTGTACATATTATAGTTCTTTGGTCAATATAAAACTTGAGAAGAAATACAAAAAGTCTGGTCCCAATGATTATTTTAAGATTTCAAGTCTAAAGCCATTATTGCTGTATTCTTTAACAATCAAAAACAGTAAAGCAGGTTCAAAGGGATTGTATTTTAAGTACTTTAAGAAAAATTGTAAGAGGAGAAATACAATATGTTCTGATATTTGTGCTTTTACCCATAAAGTTCAGCACATATCCATAACCAATCAAAAGTCTAATAAATGTATATTTGCTACCAGATTCACTATTCAGAATTTTTCTATTTACCAAATTGGTGAAATCTTTCTAAATTAGATTTTTAACACTCTTCTGATTTTCATTATCAAGCGTCCCAAGGGCATGAGCTCGAAAGAACTTTTTGTTACATGTAAAAGAGACTAGAATCTTTCTGAAGCCTTATCCCTAAGGGCATTTTAGTAAATATGATAAAAATAAATTTTAGACAGTATAAGGCACCACCAATGATATCAACATTAATGAACTTTTAAAAGCATCCACATACAAAGCTCCTCACTCTCTAAGTGCGTAAGTGATGAAGACTAATAAATAGGCATAGAAATAGTGAAAATCAAGTTGAGATCATAATTATGCACTTCCAGTTTGTATACTACAATAACCAGGGTGTAATAATAGGTATGTAGACAAGGCTAATGAAATCATGGCTCGGACCCTTGCAAAATCTGATTACTGGTACAATCCTTATTTTAAAAGAGTAAGGTAATTCAAAAAGAACAATTTAATGAAAATAAATCAGAAAACTGGAACCGATAGTTACTACTGTCAAGAACTCACTAAGGATCCACTGAAACGGAATCCTTTCTTCAATAGCAAAGTAAGCCTCATTCTCCAAAATGGCTTCTGAGATTCATCCAATTCCTAAAATCTTCTGATTCTTTAAGACTTTTCTTTTGGGATGCAGAGTAAAACAATGAGAACTATTTTAGAAATTCATTCCGTAAACCATCAATGTTTCCTTACTACTGTAACAAGATTATTATGAAAAGCAACTCACTTTTATAACTAAGAGGGGAATGATATAATATGGCTGAGATGGTATCACTAGGAACCTATACTACAGAGAATATGACACAATTCTATGGAAAGTGAGACCTAAATGTAAATCAAGAGTAATTTCTATGATTTTCACTCTGGCCAAGGGTCAGATTTAGTTTGGTTGTTGTAGTACCCCACTGTCCACAACATCACAACAACCATCAAATGACTGAAGGAAAGCCTCTAGCTTGCTCTGATTCTGACATGAAGAGGCATTGTCTTTTTTTTCCTTCGAGATGGAGTCTAGTTCTGCCACCTAGGCTGAAGTGCAGTGGCACAATCCTGGCTTGCTGCAACCTCTGCTTCACAGGTTCAAGCAATTCTCCTGCCTCAGTCTCCCGAGTAGCTGGGATTACAGGCATGCACTACTTTGCCCAGCTAATTTTTGTATTATTAATAGAGACAGGGTTTCAAATTGTTGGCCAGGCTGGTCTCGAAGTCATGACCTTAGGTGATCTGCCTGCCTGGGCCTCCCAAAGTGCAGGGATGACAGGTGTGAGTCACCACACCTGGCCCATTCTCTTTTATACTATAAACTTCAATAATAAAGTCTTTTCGTTTTCTAGACTCTTCAGGATGCTGACAAACATGAAATATAAAGTAAAAAATCAAAACAACGTAGAGGTTGAGGCTTTAGGAAAAGCTCAATCTCTGCTATAGTAATTGGTCATTTCAGGGAATGCTTCACCGGGACAGGATCTAAATTGGCAGATTCTTAGAGGGTGCTTTGGAAACAAGTGGTGTCAACCCCATGCTATAAAATTCATTCAGTCGGTCACTGGTACCAGAATGTAAACATCAGCACCCAGAAAACCTCTTATAACACACCACATCTTAATCTCTCCCCTGAACTTCAACTGCAAATGAAAGAATTCCTAATGCTTAAAGTTATTTAATGATTCAAAGACTTTGCTAGTTTATTCAAAAAACAGAGCTGTGAATTAAATAACTTCAACTGAAGAGATATAAAAAACCTTCTCAATGAAACTATTAGAATTCCAGGTACTCAAGACTAGAAAGCAAGTTTTTAAACAGGACCCTGAGTACCTTGTTTTTAACTGTAAAACAACCAACCACAGAAAACAAGCTGGTAGAAAGACGCAACCCAAGAGGTCTAAATCGTTCCATGAACTATTTTATAAAAACATCAGAAAACTTAAAAATTCGCCTTCACCAAGTTAGAGAATTCATGTAAAGGACTTGAGGAGGCCACAGGTTCTTTGTATGTAGACAAGGTTAATGAAATAACATGTGTAATGATATGGAGCACTAAAACTAATATTGACAAGAATAATGTAACAGACTAAAAATTTCCAAGAACAAATAGACTAGATTTAGGAAGGTATTTTATCTAAAGTTTAAACATTTAATTTCCATCTTTAAAAAATGCGGAATTCAGGTTGATGGCTTTCCCAGTAGTTCTTGTTTCACTGTGGAATTAAAATCAAACCTTCATAACATCACTTTCCTAAGTTACACAGTTGTTTTATGTATGTGACTCTTAAGTCTTTTACTACTTTTAATGGATTTTAAATAAATATAAAACATCTTCCAATTGTTGCAATATTGTGGTTGCTGTAATTGTTACAGTGTCTTAAAATGGATTTCAAATATTAATACTTTGTCACAAAATAAAAATCATTTTGCCTACTCAAAAAATAAATTCCAGGCTGGGTGTGGTGGCTGATGCCTGTTATCCCAGACCTTTGGGAGGCTAAGGAGAGAGAATCAACTGAACCCAGGAGTTCAAGATCAACCTGGACAACATAGCGAGACCCCATCTCTACAAAAAATTAAAAACATAAAAATTAGCCACGCATGGTGGTGCACACCTATGGTCCCAGCTACTCTGGAGGCTGAGGCGAGAGGACTGCTTGAGCCCAGGAGTTGGAGGCTGCAGTGAGCTAGGATCACACCACTTCACTCCAGCCTGGGTGACAGAGATACCCTGACTGTAAAATAATAATAATAGTAATAAAAGTATATTCCGTTTAATAATAGAACATGACAGCTGCCTACTAAAACTAATATTGACAAGAATAACGTAACAGACTAAAAATTTCCAAGAACAAATAGACTAGATTTAGGAAGGTATTTTACCTAAAGTTTAAACATTTAATTTTCATCTTTTAAAAAGTGATTAAAAATGTAAGTGAAAGTATGACAAACTTGTCTAAAGTTCTAAAAATTTTATATTTTAATTCACAAGATACAGCAGTAGAGTAGAAATACTATACAAAAGGTGGTCAAATATATTATGATCTTATTTGAAAAATACACCCATAATTATTTTGCTATTACTCTAACTAGCATCATAATTTATATATCTTTTCCTATTTTTGCAATCATCTCACCTCAATATTTTAAGGTGAAAAAATCAGTGTCCGATATCTTTAAGTGATTTGTGTTGACCATGTAATAATTAGTATAAGATCTGGAGCTAGAATTCTGGATTCCTTGCTGAGAGTTCGCACTTTTTTCTAGGAAATGTCACCATCAGAAATGATGGGACATCCAAAGACTGTTAAATTTATTTGAACTAAAATATTTTATGAAACGTGAGAAAAGATCCTCTGCACCTGGAAGGCTTATGATATCTTCAAAATAATTTAGGTCTGATTAAGAACTCTACTATGTGAATGACAAAATTATCCACAGAGTAACAGGCAGCTTGTCATTTTTGTACAATATGAAGTCTATTCCTCTGTCTATTGCAAAGGAATTAGACAATCCCTATGAGGTAACGGTGCAGGGCTGTTAAGGAAGAATATGTTCTATAGATTCTGTTGAAGTAAAATATCAGGCTGGAAGGCAGTGGTTATCTTCTTTGAGAAGCGTTAGCTTATCTCAGCCACTTTCCCTGGTAAGGGTATTTGCCTTTACTATACAACAGAATCCATTAATCTATGTGTATTCTACTGTCCCAGTACATCCAGTAAAATGCAAGTGGATATTCAAGCTAGACACATGAGAGTCTCATAAGCATAACCATTACAAAATATAATTTCTAGCTGATCAGACATACACATCATTCAGGAGTTATTATAAAAGGAAGTTTATTCACAAAACATGAATTAAACATCTAATACAGATGACCAGGTACTGTGTAGAAATGCAGAGATGATGATCATGCTGCCCCAAGGAGCTCAGACTAGTAGGATCAGTGGACAAATCCAGTTCAATAGCCACACTCTGCCCTAACAGAGAACTGGAAAAAGGGACACCTCATGCAAGGTCTACAAAGGGAGAAAATAGAGTACCACTGCCCATTATTCAACCCTGTCTAAAAAGTTGGTGTTAAGAGTCCAGATTCAGATTACTTTCCTTGACAACTGATACATTTACAGTATATTTTATCCTTGAATTGTGGTTGAAAAGAGTTCCATTCCACCAATTACGAACAGATTGATTGTCTAAATTTCTAATACCTGAACATGAATTGGCTATACTAAAATGTGAAAATAGTAGAACTCTTTCACTTACGTGGTCACAGGACACAAGACCTGTCTTTGCTAGTGTCATGTCTACTCTCCAGAAATCCTGTTTACTAAGAGGTGAGATCAAGTATGACTAGATAAAACTCTGATTTACAGACTGCCTTCCAGAACTGCCACCTCCAGTGGCAAGGGTGCTGAGACTACATATTTCAAAACATAATTTCTCAACTGGGCTGGAGCTACGCCTCCTCCTCACATTCCTATCTTAACACCTGATGATATTTAGCGAGCAAATTTCTCCCCAACACACAAACTGACAAAACTTGAGGGGCCTCTAACAGGCAAGGGGTAGGATAAACTATGAAACAGAGTATCAGGTGCTTTCACGGATGAATGCCAAGGCAGCCTGGGGGGCAGCAAGTCAAACTGCACCACAGGTGACGTGATCCCTTACCCCAACGCTGAGGAATGGCAGCACTCTGAGTTGTGTAGTCTTCCTAAATAGCACATGAAAGGGATTCAGAAAGATGGATTGAGTAACTCCTAGGCTGCCATAAAATGATTTCTGCTTTCAATTTTGATAAAATGACATAAAAAGCTATGCTAACACAAAATGTGCATTTTGTTGATGTAGACTCTAAAGAAACAAAACATTGACATCCTATGTGTCCAGAGAACTAAGCAGGTCTTTAAGTCACGATTATTCCAGAGTGTACGGCTGGCAAATGGTTTTTAGTTTTATTGATAGTTTTTTGTCTTTATTACATTGAGAATGAGAGTGAAATACTTGTGATTTTCACAGTATTTGATCCCCAGGGCATCTATATCATGATGAATATGGTTTCTCATTGCATTGGTGGGACTGTCATATACCATCTCTAAAATGACTCTTGTTTTAGATGCAGCATTTTGTTATTTGCTCACTAAAGAAAATCAATGTAGATAATGTTTGTTTAAGAAAAAAAAAAAGGAAATCCATTCTAAGGAGTTCAGAGGAACACAGACAAGGGGAAACGGACAGGACAAAAAACTTATTATCCATACCAAGTTCCAGTGACCTCCCTTGGTATCCTGCAGTGCAGGAATTTTTCAAATGTTAAGCTTATTGCCATCCAAGGAAATGGTAGTAAATTCAGGCCACTGCGTGGACTCTGAAGTGCATGCAGGTCAGTAGAGCTCTGGGGTCCAGTAATTCACAGAAAGGACCAAAAGCAAGCAAACAGAAGGCACACTCAAAGCACCTTAGTACAAGAAAGCTATCCTTTGTTTGATTGGAACTCATCTTACAGATTCCAACAAAATTAAAACTAAAGAAACTCAAGGAGTAGGAAATTAAGTCTACAGAAAAGATACCTTAAATTCCCTGAATGTAAAATCCTATAGAATCAAGCTGTGCCTGTTACTCTATACCAACTACCAGTTCCTACTGTCACCTGCATAACCTTGTCCTCAGGATTTATGTGATGCCCAAAATTAAGAGATTAGCAATTTGTTGGTTTCAAACATCCACATATTTTGATATCTTAATGGTACCCAGTGAAGGCTCTGGCTATCAATGCAATAATTAAAACAATATGGGGAAAATAGAGGTAAAAATAAATAAAACTTACTAAGTTATTCAACATATATCTATTTCTTGAGTGCTTCCTGTATGTCGCGCACTGGGCTCAAGTAACCGGGATAAAGCAATAGATGAAAAGCAGTCCAATGGCCCAGATAAGGGGACTGGAGACCAATACACAAAACTCTTTCTCATAAGGGTCTGAGGAGAGCACGTATTTTTATAGGTTTGGTAGGTTAGGTAGGAGTATCTATCTAAACTTGAAGTGTCATATCAAGGCAGGATGGCCACGGAGGCTTGACATCAGAAGTGAGTCCAGAAAGGGGAGGAACTGCCGTGTTGAGAATGGAGAAGGTGAGACGGCAAAGAGCAGAGGTAAGAGCAGAGGCTGGTACATAATTCAACTGATGGAAATCTGCAGTTTAAGGGAGAAGCTGGAGAAAAAGTATGTTAGAGAGATAGAGAGGTGCCAGATTACATGCAGAACGGAAGCATATATACAACTCCTAGGACAACAGGTATGTTAGAGAGAAATTCAGATGATAAAAGGAGCATTACAAGATGTAAAGTAACCACCACAGACCACAGAAAATTCATTAGCTAAAAACTGATTAAGCATTTAGAAATATAATTTCTTTTGGTATGTTCAGTAAGTAAACAATCATACTTTTAGAGTTTGAGTACATATTCTTTCAGCATGATCTGTTTTATAATTTATTTTCTATACTACTATTATTAGAGTTTTATGATTACTGTAGTAAATTTTTTAATTTGATAGACCAAGATTAGGAGTTTGATTTTCATGGAGGCTCCATAGCTTCAATCTTTTTCATGGTCACAGATTGAACCCTTAACCCAAGACATAAAAATACATGCCTTTAGTCAAAGTAGATCTCAAGAAAGAATGCTGATAGAACAGTATAAATCAAATGTTAAATCACAGATAAAAAACCTCATTGTTAACTTGACCAGCAACCTCATCTTTGTCAAGGAAAGGTGGGCAATATATAAGGAATTATAAAAATAATATAATATAAAAATAATCATATCCACTTATACATGGATTAGGTACCAAAGTCACATTTGAAAATAAGTTGAAAATAAGTTGCCTTAAACAGAAACAATTGCCCCCAGAAGCAATGGTAGCCTTCGTAATTTGGTTCCAACAGCATTAAACTTGGTACCCAACATCAACCTTTAGAGACAGAATAGCTAATCGGTAAGGATACAGACCCTGAAGCCAGGCTGCTTAGGTTTGAATCTTAATTCTGTCCCTTACTACTGTGCCTTTGAGTGAGACATTTAAGCTCTTGGGATTTCAGTTTCCCCATTTGTAAAGTAGGTTGTCTCTAAATGAGTGTTTGGCACATATTAGGTTGGTGCAAAAGTAATGTTCTTTTTGCCATTATTTTCAATGTGCTCTGTATGTATCTGTATTGTGTTTTAGACTGATTTGTGTTCCTCAGAATTCTGGGTTGAAGCCATAATCTGTATCTGGAGATGGGGCTTTTAGGTAGGTCATTAAGGTTAAATGAAATAATATGGGTGGGGCCAAAATCCTTTATGATCACACCAGGTTCCCTCCACTTGGGTCTGTTTTGATCATTCTATAACATCACAACCATATTCTAGACTTCGTTGTCTCCCTTGCATGAGGAGCTTAGATACGAAGTCATTGAAAGACAAAATTGCCTCATCAGTTGAAATTATTCGAGTGACAGAGCAACTAAGCAGGAAAAGTAGAGTTTATGGCACGAACAACTTTCTGTTGAATTCCAATTCCTGTTGAAAATACAATGAGCAAATAGAACAGAAATTGTCAAGGAATAAGCACTCTTTTGAAACTGATAAAGAATAACAGATCTGGAAAACCCACTCTCCTTGTCAGAAAACCCACTTTCTCTTTAGAAATTTGAACAGCATTTTATGTGGCTCCAATTATCATTAATAACCAACAGTATGGAAATAAAAAATTAAAACACTGTATTAGAAACATCCATACTTAACCAAGTGAAGAAAGAAAATTGTCAAAAGAGATAAATAATACATTGCCTATTTGGAAAGGTATAGTGAAAAAATGCATCTTTACAAAAATGTAAGAAACAGCTTTAGTTGCACTGAATTTCATCTTTACATGGCTGTTTTTTAATGTTTTACAAATGGATGCCTGGTGTAATTTATTGAAGCAGATAAGCAACAAGGAGTGTCTTAATACATAGATGTATCTATGTACATAGATATGTATACATTTTACATATTACATACTGATTACACACATGTATTAATATACCAATTATACATATAACATATATACTATTACATAATATATGTAATACATATTTGTAATGTATATATATTACACACACAATACATATGTGACATGTATATATAACATGTAATACATGTATGTGATGTGTATATATTATATATAACATACATAATATTAAACAAACAGTATCATTTTAACAAGGAATGAAACTCGTAAGTGAATTACTGATATAAAAAAATTCTCTCATGCATATGCAGTATGGCAGACAGTTATTTCAGAGACAAAGGGAAAGTCACAGCTGTGGCATGCCAGAGAACCAGAAGATTCTTGGATAATTAGGCTGATCAACATTCTGGCATAAGGAAACCAGTGACATTACACTCTCCATACCAGAGCCTAACATACTCTTAGCTCACAAAATTTGTGATTTTCGTTGTTTAATTAAGAGATTTAATTTTCATTGTTTCTCATCAAAGTAAACTTCTAACATCATTATTAGCTTGAAAGCTTGTAGAGTAAAAAAGAACAGGATAAATATTAAGAGCAGAGCCTGATAATAAAAGCTGAAAAAACTATTAGCACATGATAAGAGATCCAAAATGGCACAATTTATAATGCCAAAATAACAACAAGTAAACATCCTGTTATGATTTTGCTTTGTTGAAACAAAGTGCTTACCAAAAAAATATATTAAGAAGCAAAGAGCATATATGAGGTTATGGTTAGGTATGTCCATTACTCACACCTCCTGGACTTAGTTACTACAGGTTAGAAACCTTTTAAAAAGCATCCTTTTCAAACCCATAAATCATTAATATCTGTAGCTACTCATACTTCTATCAAAAACAAATTATACTTCAGTGTTTTTAGTGGAAGCTCAACAATGGAAAGCAACTGTTACCATTCTTCTACATCAAATAACTTGGCAGCTGAATCCTTATTGCCAAAATCTTTAATTTATGTTTTGATATAAAAAGTAAACATCAACATTAAAGCTAGTTTTATTCTGTGATACAGTCAATTGTGGAAAAAGACTAGCTTTATGAATTAAGTTTGTGTGGTATAAAGACAAAATAATGAAAATTCAAGTACAGATGTTTACATGTACACTTTTATTAAGGTATCTTTTGAAAAACAGAATTAAGTTGAACCTTAAAGTTTTCATGTACCAATATTGTGATACTTTGCTTATATTATCTGCAAATGCATATGAAAGTCATTAATCTGCTCAATAAATTCCCAACAATCTAGCATTGAGCTAAAAGGCAGATTAAAATTTTAGTTGCTACATTCTCCTTGAAAGCAAACATGCACAAACAGAGGAAAGAGGTATGAGGCTCATGATGTATAAATAAGCTGTTCATGTGTCATAACAGGAAAACAAATCACTATCACTACATACCACTAAAATCCACCCTACCAACGAAAGTGGAAAACTCTCTCCAAGCACTGCCCCCTCCAAAGGGGACTTTACCTGTTCCCTGAACAATGCGATACGCAAAACACTGTACAACATAAGACAGATTTCCATTTTCCATATTGATGGTCACCCCTATTCAGACTGCAATCTTGGCTGAGCTTCACATTTAAAAGTGCAACGATGTATCTTTTTTTCTTTCTTTCTGGCTCAGATGGAACTGCTCAGAAATAAAAAAGGAAAGGACAGGGCCGGGTGCGGTGGCTCACGCCTGTAATCCCAGCACTTTGGGAGGCCGAGGTGGGTGGATCACAAGGTCAAGAGATCGAGACCATCCTGGTCAACACGGTGAAACCCCGTCTCTACTAAAAAAATACAAAAAATCAGCTGGGCATGGTGGCGCGTGCCCATAATCCCAGCTACTCAGGAGGCTGAGGCAGGAGAATCGCCTGAACCCAGGAGGCGGAGGTTGCGGTGAGCCCAGATCGCGCCATTGCACTCCAGCCTGGGTAACAAGAGCGAAACTCTGTCTCAAAAAAAAAAAAAAAAGAAAGGACATGTTCTTCTTTTGCTCCCATTGTTAAAGAGCTATGGCTTCAAGAATCCACCAATGATTCTTGGCATTGTTAATACTGATCTATATATCTGCAAAGATAAACCCCCAAATTTGTCTGTTTTTCCACTTGGATATACAGCTTCTATACACCATAAGATCACTGTACCAAGTGGCAGTCTTAGGAGTAGACTTGGATTACAATCGTTCTAAACATTCTTGGGAAAAAAAGAGATTGTTTGTGAGAAAGCTTCATAACAAATATACAGAATTGGTGTGGGGGGAAAGCCTTTTAAGACATAATCAGAAATATTCTATTGAAAATATTTCTGTTATTTATAAATTATTTAGAACACACTTCTATTATGTATAAATTATTTAAAAATCTGTTTCATGCAAGCTTTCCTTTTTTTTCTAGATGATAACCAATTATTTGCCCATAACTATCAAAGGCCAAAATGCTTTAAAACCAAATTCTATAATTTTACATAATAACTAGTACTGCTAAGGTTTCTATAGTTACCCAGGAAAGGGTCATGACTGTCTGAAACACATACACTCTCTCTGATAATTAACCACATCATGATAGACTGACAACACTTAATGATTAATTAGGCTAAGAACTCAAGTCCTTAGCAGGAGGTAAAAGCACAGAATTTCATAATGTACTGAACACCTCACAGAGAGACACGGAATACAAATAAAGCTAAATTTTAAAATGCAGGTTTGCAAATTCAGTATTACTAATATAAATGTCTCCTTGGGAGTCTCACAGCAGAGGAAATTAAGAATTCTCTGCTTGCCAAATAACAGCCACACAATCACAATGAAGCCTTCACAAAACAGTTCAACTCAATTCATTCAATGCTGCCTTTTATATAAAATGCACCATTTTCCTCTCTACCATTCAATGAAATACAGTTTAGAGTCTCTTACAGAGTAAGCTGGGTTAGTCATCTGCATACTAGACCTTACTTTGCTTAGAATTTTACAGTTTATAAAAATATTTTTGCAAAAATACTTTATGATTCCTAATCTCAATAGCCAAGGGGCTGAGCTTAGGTTCTGGAGCTGGATCTTGCCTCGAATACCATCCAGTCCAACACATACTAGCTTCATGATCCTGCTTCCTTAAGGAGGCATTTGACTGTGATGATGCAGCCCTGGTTATTTAAAACAGTGGTTGGTAGAAAATAACAAAGGGCAAAGACTACCTGCCATGTTATTACCAGACGTGCCTTCATTTCTCCAGAGTTTCTGAACTTTACTTTTCTATCAGATCATCAGAATGTTCCATCTTGCACTATATTATTCTGGTCCTCAGAAAAAGAGACAAGTTACACATGACTTGCCATTATGTCATTTGTCAAGAGACATAAGTGATGGCTAGTGAGTAGATAGCTCACTAAATATTTCTAATGACCCCTATGACCAATACATATCAGTTCTGTTAAAGCCATTATTCATTTGCCCCAAATATATTTATCAACCAGCTGCTATGTATCAGACACTACACTGAGGACTTGGCAATTTCTAAAAAATCGAACATAATCCCTGTTCTTATGGAGCCTAATTTGCTAAACAGGTACTTATATAGGGAAAGTAAAGTATGGAAGAAAAAGACTGGTCCAGAAGACCATGGCATATCTGAGGAAAAAATAACTTATTAGAAACCTGAAAGGGAAAAGAAGTTGACCCCATGAAGAGGAAAGGCTAAAGCATCTCCATCAGGGAAAAGAAGCACACATGTTGCAAGTCTGAAAAGAGCTGGGCACCTAGAAAGATGAGTACAACTGCCAGAGCCTCATAAACACATAAAAAAATGGTTTGAGATGAGGCTGAGGAGGCAGGCAGTGGCCAAAGTATAAAGCTTTGTAGGCCATGGTAAAGATTTTGATCTTTATCTTAAGAGCAATAAGAACTCATGACAGAATATTAAGTAGGAGAGTAACATGATCAGATGTGCACATAGTATCACTGGTACAGACATAGAAGAATGCATGAAAGGGGGAATAGCAGGTGCCAGGACATCAATTAAGAGGGCATTGCAGAAGTCCAGGCAGGAGATGGCAGCATGGACTAACATGATGGCAGTGAAGTCAGTAAGGAGGCTTCACTCTATGTTTTATAATGACCATCAGCAGGACTTGGCAATGAGCTACTGGCAGGTGATGAGAAGGGGGAATATGCCAGGGCTAGTTCCAGTTTTATGAAGTTACTTATTTCCTTAACCACACTAGAAATTTCAGATCCATCCAATACTGCACTTTACAAAATCAGGCATATACAACCACCTGGCAAAATTTACACACTCTACCTGACATTATTTCTCAGGTACTTTTACCAGCCCTCTGTATTTTTCATATCACTGCCTGGTTCGGGTCTTCAAATGTACTTGTCCTAAATGTCATTCATTTCTACAAACCCTCTCAATTATAATTTAACTTCTGCCTTTTAGCCAGTGTCATTTTTTTCTAAAATGTAAAAGTTATTTCGCTGCTTCAAAATATTCAATAGTTCTCAGTTATCAACAGACTAAATGACCACATGATAGCATCTAAATTGGCAAGAAATATTTTGCAAACTCTGAATTTCAGTAAGACCACAAAAAAGCAGGATATGGAGGAATAGGATGGAAATCTTTTCTTTTGATACATGGTGTGTTAGTCCATTATCACCCTACTATAAAGATACTACCCAAGACTGGATAATTTATAAACAAAGGAGGTTTAATGGACTCTCAGTTCCACATAGCTGGGGAGGCCTCAGGAAACTTACAATCATGGCAGAAGGGGAAGCAGGCACCTGCTTCACAAGGCAGCATGAGAGGGTATGAGCATGTGAAGGAGAAACTGTCAAACACTTATAAAACCATCAGATCTCATGAGAACTCACTATCATGAGAGCAGAATGAAACCACCCCCATGATCCAATCACCTTCCTCCCTCGATATGCAGGGATTATAGGTTCCTCCCTGGACCAGTGGGGATTACAATTCAAGATGAGATTTGGTTAGGGACACAGAGCCAAACCATATCACAGGGTCTCACTTGGTCACCCAGGCTAGCGTTCAGTAGTACAGTCATGGTTCAGTTCAGCCTTGACCTTCCAGGCTCAAGCGATCCTCCCACTTCAGCTGTCCAAGTAGCTGGGAACATAAGCATGCACCAGGACTCCTGGCTACTGTTAAAATTTTTTTTAGAGACAGGGTCTCACTATTCTGCTGAGGCCAGTCTCTAGCTCCTGGATTCAAGCAATCCTGCTTCAGTCTCCCTAAGTACTGATATTACAGGTATGGGCCACTGTGCCCAGAAGGATAATAATCTAAGGGCAGAGAATAACACATGATCTTAGCCACCTTCTTTTAAATTCATATGAACTTTATGTTTCTCTTCATTATTCTCTCTCTGCCTCCTTGACCCCCACAGCCCCAACATACTCATTAAAGTAGTATAGCAAAAACAGTATTGGCCTGAAACCAGGAGGACTGGGTGCTAGCCAGATGGTACAATACCTTTAAATGTTCAGAGGAGCTCTAGCTCCAGGGAAGAAAAAATGAGCTGCCTACTCTTACTTCAAATGATTTCTAAACATTAACATTACTTTGTCCCTACTGGGTAAACTGATAATGTTCTGTGCAACTTATTCAAAAATGTTTTCCTGAACTCTAATTCTTAGAATTCACCAGTCTAAAAGTCAACTTTATCCACAACAGGAATCAACATACCATTAGGTTTATTTATCATCTCCACTGAGCAAAGCTGCTGCCAAGGACACATCACGCAATGTTCAGATGTAATCCTTTGGCTTCCTCCTTGTTCTTACAGTGGCATTGATATCTACTTGCTTTTCCGTATCACATATAAACTCCTACTTTACCCAACCCCATTATGTATGCCAACCTCTTCATGGCCCAGGTATAATTAAATATTAACATAATCCTCCTCTCCTGGGCTTATAATTTATTCCCTTAGGTGAAGGTAAGAGTAGAGGTATCATTTCTCTTGAAACCATGCCCCCAAATCTCTGAATTCCTTTGGTTCAACTTAGATTCCTACCAGAACCCAGGCATAGTTAGCAAACTATCTTACTTCCCTAAGCCTAACTATAGAATGGTAGGTAAGTTTTATTATAGAAAAAGCAAAGCTTTACAATTATGTCATCTCTACAGGAAAAAATGAATATGCTTGGAAAGTGAGTCATAAATATTGCAACAATTCTGCTTTTGAGAAATGGCCACTTGCCTACTCAAGAACTAACTAATATAATAAAATATCACATCTGGCAGCCAGACTACCACAGAATGATAAAGATGTTTCATCACTAATAATCTATTCTGTGCTCATACAGGTAACTTAAAGAGGAAATTATTCTATTACCTCACCTCTGAGGCCAAAGAGTTCATTCAGAATCTATTTTCAATAAATCACCTCCATACTAAAAACCTTACTCAATTAATGCTTGTCATCCCATCAAACCACTCTTGTAAACTCTCAAAGCTTTCAACTCACCTTCTAACTCATTCATGTTAGTCCCAAAGCTAGAAAACATATCAACAACTGTAATTGTTATCTGTAGAGTACTATCTCAGCATTTCAGCAAAATTTCTCAAGAGATTGTGACATTCGATAATATTCCTTACAGGAAAGGTCAAATAAAAAGAAAATTGTAAGTTAGGAGATTATCAGACCACATATTTAGTTACCAGAAGATTTTTTTTCCAGCTAGCAAAGCCACAGAAATTCCAGAATTTCTGCTGACAAAACAAGTGGGGAAAAAAAGTAAATTTCTATTAGAAGAGTTAAATATGACAAAGCTGCTTCTTGCTCTAGCATGCAGGCTTCTGGGAAATATGCTGTCATAAAACTTCGCCCAAGAGAAGTGGAGAAATGTGCAAGTCAGAAAGATTTTTAAATAGAAAAAATTAGCCTCGTTAATTTAACCACAGTGTTTATTTGATTCCTCTCCTCAGATGACAGGGAGCTAACAGAGTCTACACACTGAGGGCACCTGCCAGAAACTGAAGCCCTAAGAAATAACTAGAAGAGACAGCCAAGTAAGCAGAATTACTTGCTCTCTGGGACTTTAAATGGGGAGGTAAACAAAGAGCATTACATGCTTTAGTAGACTCAGAGGGCACCACTGTATTATAATAGAGAAAATAAGATCATCATTAAGAACCTCAGTCAAGTCATGGAGGTTTCCTTGTTCAGAGATCCTGGGTTTGACAATTAGGAGTTCCTGGATTCATATCCTGGCTCCTCCAGCTCCATTTACATAAAGAAGCTTAAACCCTCACTTCCTTAATTCAAAATGAGATTAAGAAGATTCACTTTACAAAATGTTTTGGGGATTAAAAGAGGTAACATTTTGTTTAGTCTTCAGATGGTTTCTGTCACCAGAGCATTCAGTTATTATCACTATCATTATTATTAGCTATATCCATGATGATCAATATTTAATATGATTGACTTCATTGAAAAGAGAAAATTTTATAAAACTCTTCAAGATTAGTGATTAAATTTCAGATAACTAAAACACACTTTTATGCAGTACACCTAATTTCCTGATTCCTCATGTACTGTATGACATTTTTTATCCATATTTATGAACTAAGTTACTTTAACCACTGAATTTTTTAGTTACCGAACAAAATCATACTCCATAAACAAAATCAGGAAGATTTGAGAACCTCAGGCTTGTGGAAATCCAGATATTCAAGTAATAGCTGTTTAAGAATAAGAAAGGAAATTAGCCATTCGGAGGACGTACACTGGCATTTTTAGGCATATAGAGAATATTCAGTGAAATATTTCTTCCTAAAATACTATCATAAATGGAAAGAGTTGCTGATCTGTGAAAGCACTCAGAAATGCCATGATTTCTTACTGGAAGGAATGGGCACACGTTTTTGCCCTTACTCCCAAGTGTGAATAACTGAAGAGTAATACTGAAATAGACCCAAGAAAAAAGGACGCACACTGAGCAAATTCTGGCTATGGGTAACTTTTTAGAAATACAGACCATAATAAAAATCATAAAATTTTCACAGTAGGACTTATGCAAAGGTATTCTTACTATGTTCTGGATTATAAATCAAAGTGTATTTTCCTAAAAGACAATTCCAATCATCTTTGATGAGAAGAGCAATTAAAAAGTAGGTTAGCAGTACAAGTAGGAGAGAAAACATTAGGGAGAGGTATTTGTCCCTAATGTTATCCATAAATACAAGTAAAAACGTGTCATATAATACATGAGCAATGAGAAGGGTCTAAAATAGTTCAAAATAACTGGCACTTTCTGAGTCCAAACATCTCCCCACACTGTATACCAAACCTGCTCCTGGTCATCTATTTGAAACTGTGATTTCTATACCTGTTCAGGCTTAGTTCTTTGACTTTTCATTTTTTGAAAAATTACATGGACTGTTACATGCAAAAATTAGGTGCTGAGAATTCCTAGGACAAAGGACAAATTTCTCATCCTCACAGAGCTTGGATTCTCATGGAAGGAAGACAATAAACAAATACATAATGATAGGAAGTAATAAGTGCTAATGAAGAAACACCAGTGTAACAGATATAGAAGAAGGAAGGTGCTATTTAAGAAAGGGTCATTGAGAGAAGGTCTCTGACAACATGGCATTCAAGCAGCAATCAGGATGAGTCCAGGCAGACTTGGAATATCTGAAAGAGCTTTGCAAACAGAGGAACGAGGGACAAAAACTCCTATTAGGGAAACAACAAATTGGAAGCACAGCACTGAAGCTAGTATGGACAGAGTCAAGGAAGGTAGTGAGAAGGAGTGAAAAATGAGGCCAGGGACAGATAGGGTCTAAACCCATGACAAGCACTCTGAATTCTACTCTAAGTGAGATCGAAAATCATTAAATGGTTCTGAGCAAGATGTGGCATAATCTATATATTCTAAAGGGTCATTCTAACTGGGACGAGAGTGGGGTACATGGAAGAAAAGAGGAAGTTGGGTGAAAGCAGATCAGAGAGGTTAGGAGTCTACTGCACTGGTCCAAAAGGATAATGTTGGCTTCAATGACTGCCCAAGACAATAGTAGAGACTACAAGAAATACCTGTTTTCTGGACATATTTAAAAGTAAAGCAAAATATTCAATAAACTCTTTTTAAAAAGAAATTTATCTTTTACCAGTTTGTTAAGTATGTCAAATGATTGTTAAATATCTTATTCATAAATCTATGCATATCAATTATACCAAATTCTCCCAGATATAACAGGGAAATTATCTTAACATTGATATATATGTGAACTCCAAACAATAAAATTGACTTCTTTCATAAAGCATCCAAGGTGAGGGAGAAAATTTATAAAGAACAGGAGTTAGGTCTTGGAACAGAGTAAATTTAAACTTATATTTCTTCAAAACCGCTTTAACCACTCCAGTTAGCACACACTCATTTATTTATTGTAACATTTCTTAGAGACAGCTGTAACACATGTTGTTTTATGTAAATCATACAAAATACAATCATTTTCCATTTGTTGGTTTTCAGTGGAATAGTCATAAATTTATCATTCACATCTTTTACAAAACTCAGCATTACCGTAATTTTATGGAGAAACTGAAGTTTCTGTAATGTACATTTAATTTTTCTATTATTTATCTTAAATCCTATCTGTCGCTACTTCCTTGAAAATGTGTTTATCAACCGTTCCCTTACAAAAATGCAAAATGTAAACTGTGTTCTACTTTCTTTACAATAAACTTGAATTACTGCTGAGGAGTCAAACCACCTGAAAAATAAAATGCAATATATTTGATTAAAACCATGGGCCCTAAAATCACAAACAGTTAATTATAGCTCAGGATCCTAATGTATTGGGATCAATTGCAGTTGTACTTGTCTATGAATTAGACTTTTTTTTCCAAACACTGACTTTCCTTCTCTGCTAGGACTAAGCAAATAACAGTAAATTGGTTACTGTGGTTACAATGCTTGATCTCCAGAACAAGAAAACCTTAACTCTTTGAGGACTGACTCTACTGAACAAGGGAAATAACATATGCTATGTCTTCTGCCTTGTGAAATGTCTATATATGAGTAAACATCTCATTTGGTTAAATTCAAAACTAAGTTATAGATAAATAATACTATTAATAACTACTGTTGTAAGCAATACTAATTTCAAGGCTTATTTAGTAATTGCCTAATCTTCATATTCAAAATGAACTTTTTAGGAAGAAAGTTACCTTTACCAATTGTTTTGTTCATGCAAAGACAAGGTAAAATAAGCACACATTGTTAAAAGGGAGCCTTAGGATTTGAAACTGTTCAAGCTAATTTATAAAATCAAATACAGAAAAAGACTAGTGCATAAAATTTCTTTTGTCTTTCCAGCATATTAAAATTACAAGTCTTGCACAATGAGCACATACCATCTTATGTGGCCAATAGATTTTTAAAGTCTCCCTCTAAAATTCATACACATAAAGTATTAACATTCTTTTGCACAAGCATCAATGACATAAAAAAGCAACAAAGTATAATAATAAAATCCATAGCTGTGAATGGATGTATTTTTAAAGACATGGGAAAACTGTCTCTTTAAATCAAACACAGCAACTTTTTGCTTTTAATTTCAACTTTTATTTTAGATTTAATGTGCAGGTCTGTTATATATATATATATATATATATATATATATATATATATATATATATAAAATGGATATACTGCATGATGCTGAGGTTTGGGCTTCTATTGATCCTATCACCCAGCTAGTGAGCATAGTATCTCCAGGTAGTTTTTCAATCCCTGCCCCCCTCCCTCCCTGCCCTAGTAGTGCTTAGTGTCCATTGTTACCATCTTCACGTGCATGAAACACAGCAATTTCAAATGGTGGTATGACAAACTATAATTAACCATTAAAACATAGTGTTGTCAGTACAATTCTCTTATTCTCAAAGGGCCAAGGCTTCCTGAGAGCAAAGCTAGCAAATCCATCTCTGGGTGTCCATGGGCACCACACCTCATCAGCTTGGGTGCAATAATTCATAGATACTATGGGATTTGCTACCCAACACATCCCTACACACATACACACTCCAACTGAGGAACTCAAGACAAAAGGCAAAAAATGGAACCCATTTTGAAATGGAAGGGAAAAAAATCTATAAATTACTGTAATTACTTTAATAGCCATTTCAGAAAGGATACTAACAAAGGCCTGGTTTCCTCATGCATGCACACATGCCTGCTCTGATCTTTAAGAGGGCCTAGGCTATTCTTATCTACAATTCTTACCTAACACTAGCGATTTGCTAAACAATGAGCCTAATTTATATCATTTCAATTCTGTTCTGATTGAACCTTTTTCCTTCTCCCAAGAGAAATACGACAATCTGCAAGTTATTTGTTAGGAAAAGCAGAGCTCAGGCTGCTGTTTGCCAAAATTGCACAAGAGATTAAAAATGTTCTAAACATATCTTGGTCAATGGCAAAACAACTACAGAGACTCCTGTTAGGGAAATAAGAGTAAGTGCCTGTCAGGTGTTAATGCAGGTGGAGGGTGGGAGGAGGGTGAGTAGAGGGTGGGTGTAAGCTGGTTCTACAAGTGCTAGGGGATGTCAGTGGGTATGAGTGGCGGATCTGTTCCTACAAGGTAGCAGGGAAATAAAAATGTTGCACAAACCTCTCAAAATATTGCATGAACACATAGCAAATCAGCCAAAAATATTTGTTGACTGATCACTTCAGCGATTTAACCTGGTACACTCTAAGAACTTTGCAACCATTATTTTGAAAATACAAGCAACAACAGGGAGCAAAATACTCCAGTCCAGACCTTCCTACAGAAATATTACCATCAATTTCTAAACCTAAATTGGAATACTATTTTACCTAAATAAATTCTGCATTATAATATCTAATTTTTACTTTGTTTTACAAACAGACATCTTTCAACTTCATAAGCTTTAGAAAAAAATATTTTGCAAGCCTAACAAAGTTAGTTTGCTGATTATTTTCTCAATTTTTTTTCGTTCCTCTGGGTTTGCATTTACAATGGGATTGATGTTTGTGTTTCATTTTTATGAGGATGAATATGAACTCAAAATTTCACAAATACGCTAGCTATTCTGTCTCAGATTTGTCAAGGAAAACGGAATTTTGACTGTGAATGTAACATGAAATAAGGTACAGTAATAGTACATTAAGAGTATGGTACACTAAGAGTATAGTACACTGATATTTTTAACAATGCAATTTAGGAAAAATATAAAGGCACTGAGGAACTGTGTTAGAGAAAATTTTCCCGCCTCTGGCCTGCTAGGAGCTTTTGTTTCCAGTTTTCCCACCTTTAGCTTTTAGGGGCTTTAAGAGAAGGGATCTTTCCTGCCTCTGACCCCTGGAGATCAGGCTCGGTGACTCAGGGTTTGAAAACAGTAGCCAATCCTGTAAAGGACTCAAACATTAATTAATCCAGAGAAAGGTTGAAAGAACCTCTCTCATTGGACAAGAACAAGAATGGGGCGGGAATAACTCAGGGGTATAATCTACAGCCATGGGAGCCTGCAGCGGCACCCCTCCAAAGTCCCTTCAATGGCGTGGAAGCTGTCCTTTTGTTCTACCTAATAAACTGCACTGCCACACATTCTTTGGGTCCATGAGTTCTGTTTGAATTGTAGCACTCACCTGAACACCAAGACCCCCTTTCCCATTCTTCGGGGCTAGGAGGCCAAGAACGGAAGTTCCTGAGAATTAGACTGCAGCTGATCTGGTTACAGAACTTACAACAAACTTCAAGCTAATGACAATAATTACCTTGGGTGGTGGGCAAAAGTAAAGTGGATTCCAAATAATATTTGGAATTCAAATATTATTCCCAATAATATTTGAATTTTTGACAATGGGTAGTTACTGTGTTTATAATCAGAATATTCAATATTTTTAAAACAGTAAAGTATTAAGTACTACTTAACATAAAAACAATCAGTGCGATCTGGAAGAAAGTTTCTAGATGTTGTTGGTATTGACCCAATAGAGTAGAAGAACTTTCACCTGTTTCATTGTTCTAACATTACTATAAGATAGCTTTTACTGGCAATAATATAAAACAACATATATAGAATTGCCTTAGCAGTGAAAACAATACAAATTCAAATATCAAGTTTTGAAGAAAAGACAACCACAAATAAGCTAGCTTTTAAGTAAAATTTTAAAATTAATTTGCTTTCAAAACATGCCAAGTAATATAAGAAACCATTACTATTAACTGCTTCCTTCATAACCATTTGTAACTGTACTAGCTAGACAAGTTCAATGGGCTCTAAACTGCTGAAATTACACTTGGTTTCATACTCCAGCACATCAAGTACCACTAAATATTTCAACTGTCCTTGTCAAGCATCTTCCAAGGCAAGGCCCACAGGTGCTAGAAAGATTCAGGGCCATTTCCTCCATTATTAGTTTGTAGCCTAAGGGCATCAGACAAATGTTCTACTTCCATTTCCCACAGCCCTAAAACAAAAGATAATTAAAAGGTGCTTCTTTCAGCCTGATTTTTTTTTTTTTAATGCATAGGAATAGAAGAGAAGAATGAAAGAAACCAAGATATGTTGTTTTGAAGAAACAATACAATGAGTTTTGAAATTATTAATGCCTTAGGCCATTTGGAAGAGGGTCAAATAACACAATTTTCTCATTTGCAATCAAGAAATATGGATCTAGAGGAATCATGGTCACACAGCAGACAAGAGTCTAGGTTAAGATCAGAACTCAGATTTCTTCAATCCAAAGAACACCACCTTTTCCACTGATCTTACTGCAGCAACAAGATCCAGCAGAACAATGGTTATCCAGTTTTAGAGAGCATAAGAATACCCTGCAAGACTTGTTAAAACTCAGATTGTTGGCCTCCACCCCCAGGCTTTCTGATTCAGCAGGTCTTGGATGGGGCTAAGTATTTTTCAAACAACTTCTCAGGTAATGCTGATGCTGGTCTGGCAACCACACTTTGAGAAACACTGCATTCACCATCTGTCCAATGGAACAAATGTACTGACCCATTTTATCCTGCAGTCAAGCCAGCTAAATATTCCAAGGTAGGTTCTTCCCTCAGTTAACCAAAACCCATTTTGCTTATTTAAAAAATCCACTGGTAAATCTCCATTTAACTATTTTCTCTGAGAGTTAAGTGATCCAGATGACCTTGAAATTTGTTCCTTCCCTTCTTCTCCAAAGTTCCACTGGAATATTAACTAGAATTACAAAAAGAAAATCCATCAGTCCTTCCTAGATTGATTTAAACAAAACCTGTCAAAAACTTGAATGATTCTAAGAGCCAGCTCAAGAGGAAAGAAGGAATGAATTTAAAAGATGAGTATTACATAAAAGAAGATGGTGGTAACTGGCAGCTGCAGAGTATCTGTCCTGTCTAAGAATATTTAAAATGTAAATTCAAAAGTTAACACAACACACACACACACACACACACACACACACACACACACTTGCTTGCATGCCAGATTAAGCCTGCTGTGCAGGTAGCCAACTTGCCCAGATTTGTATCATGATAAAACTCAGTACTAACATCCAGTTACATGGTGTGTGCCTCCATTTACTCCAATTTTTTTTTAACCTTAGTAAAACTATCAAAATTGTGTAGAAATCATTTTGAGAAAGGAGGAAGGAATTGGTCAGGCAGGCAGTTAGGGTGGGTCCTCAGTAAAATTCTTTCAAACAAAAGAATGAGCTGAAAAATCAAGCTGCAGGCACAGATAAGAGATCTTGCACCAGGGAGCTTAACTAAGACATGCCCACTGCCAGAGAGATAAGAAAGTCTACACAAGAGACTTGCCCAGGCATGCCCACAATGGAAAATTCCATCCCCTGACACATGTGCAGTAAGGGGAACAAAGCAATATGAAGTAACTCAAGCTAAAGGCCTGCATGCACACTAGAAGGATGAGGTGGAGCTACCAGAAATTCATGGCTTAGGCAAATGAGATGCCCAGTTTTCACTGGTTTCTTATAAAAGCTTCTGTATTCAACTGTGAAACAGCAACCTTCTTTTGGGCCCTATCTCTGTGGCAAAGAGCTCTCTCCTTTCACTCATTGAATACTTGCTCCAACATCACCCTTGGTGTCTGCATGCCTTAATTTTCTTGGTCATGGGACAAATAACTTAGGGTATACCTCAGGCATGAGAGACTTCTGCAATTGGTCTCGAAAAAGTAGTATTCATTTTCTAAATATTACATGGATTAAAAATTTAACTCTATTCTATAAGCATGGAAGAAAAATTGGTCTAATCAACAATCATACACATTATCTTTCCAAAATAAAAGATACTTCTTCTCTACTGAAGGAGAGTAAATGGCATGGTGCATTTATTACATATATATTCCAGAGCCAGGAGACTCAATGTTTAAACAGAATTATCCTTGATAGTGCTCCACATATTCTTCAGAGCTCACTGCCTGGCACTATGCAGACATGAAACATCTTTTAAGAAAAAACTCAGGCTATAAAATAGAAATCAGTAACTTCTATTATTGAAAGTAAAAATGCACTATCTCCTTTACAAAATAAGTTCATAAAGTATAATATTTAAAAATATATATATTTTTAAATCAATTTTCCTTTTTTCAATATTAATTTTCTCCAGTTTAATGGAAAATACTTTAGTACCAGTTTGGAAAAAAAATTACTCTTTTATTTTGAAGAATTTTGAGTCTTTTGCTAATCCAGCCAGGAAACTAATTTATTTAGGCAAAGTTGCCTATACATCAGACCTGAAAAACGCATTTACACAAAATATTCAGATAGAGTCAAACCTTCAATCTGTAAAACCAGATTAAAAGAACAAACATAAAACAAAATGAATCTGTATATAATAACTTCAAGTAGCAGTACAAAGTACATTGCCTTTGCTAGCTGAACCAGATTTAACTGGATAGTACAACAGCAGTGTTGTCAACATTGAAAAGCAGTTTACAGTGCATGCTGTTCCTGGTAAATCGAGCCCTGAGATGCATATTTAGGAAGCAGTCATATAGCTATGCTATAGGGTTATACAATATGAGGCAAAGGGCAGTATAGGGAACCTAACTGTCAAATAAAGAAAGACAACTGGCAGTTAAGTCCCCTAATCATCACAGTAAAGAAAGCATATAAGATTCAAAACAGTAACAAATGGGAAGAAGTCGTTGCCTGACCTGAGACATAGAAAGAAACAAATTAAAACTCCAATTCCCATGCTGTTTAATTGACATCTTTTAAAAAATCAGTGTACACATAATTCCTAATTTAACGCAAATATCTGTCTCTACATGATGAATCAAGGCTTAATTTTAAATGTACTTCTACCTTCCTAAAAATCCTGTCTCTTGAGCTGCTGGAAACTTATTTGAACTACTTTTAGAAAATCTTTATTATTAAATACATAAGCATTATCTGATTTTTAAAAAAAAGTAGAAAATTGCGGTCTCAATGGCAAGATGAGACATTTTCCTTAGATATTAAAGACAATGACAGTATCCATCCCAGGAGCATAAAAGAGCAAAAGCTGATTTTTGAAATTGAAAGCCTGACTCATAAAAATATCATGACACTAGGGCAACATATATAATGTATGTTATAACTATACCAACGCATTCAACTTATGTTTTAAATCATAAAATTTAAAACAGAGCTAATAACTATTTACATGTCAGATAAATCATTATTTGACATGGTCTTTCATTAAAGCCAAAATAAAGGAAAATTTCTTCTCTTAAACATAAAAGAACAGATAAATATTCAAAGACTTAAGGTTTCTAAGCAAAGAATTTCATATTGTAACACATCTAAACTGTGATAAATTAACTGAAGACATCATGATAAGAAAGTACATTTTAAAGACACCATGAAAATCTATTTTCTTGCAAATTTTGTGTAGAAATTCAAGCTTCCCTTCTTCAAAAAAAAACTATGGGTGGATTTAATAAATGGGAAAATATAGCCAACAGAGAAGTGGCCATACAGCTGAATTCACATTCTTGAATCCAATTCCTTAAATGCCATACAACTTAAAGGACTGATTGAGTGACGTGACATTATTACTATCTGCCTCTGCTCTCAACTTAGGAGACTATTTTGGTGAGTACTCTTCTAGCAAGGAAACTGGTGTGCTTCTGAGTGATCTGTATTCTAATAAGGATCATAAAATGTGGTTACTCTTATTTTTAATTACTGAAACTTAAAGAAGCTAAAGGTTACAGAAGATGATGAAACACTAAAATGAATTCTATAGAATCTTGATCTGTTGGCTAAAATTCAATCCCATGAAAGTCATTCTTGGCTATACAATGATTGTGGACTTTGGAGCTAGGTCGCAACTCTACCCCTAACAAGTGTGTGTCATCATTGGCCAAGTTACTTCATCTGTTGGAGTTTTATTCTTTTCAGCCATAAATGCAGTAATAATCCTTTAAAAGGTCTATCATAAAGCTTAAATGAAAGAACATCTGTAAAATTTCTAGTGCAAATACTGGCATATAGAAAACAGTCAATAAATGTGGTAGCTACTTAGATGTTCTTCTGCAACAGGTTAAAAAAAAATGTCCTTGAAGAGAAGTAACTTCTACATAGAAAGTGACCACCTTAAGTTTCATAATTCCATGTTAAAAGTACAATTTCACTTGCATTAATGATGGATAATGCAAATTTTGAAAAGGGGAGACATTTTATAGCACAGTACTTTCACCTATGAAAAGTAAATAATTTTCTATTAGTATACCTAACACAATAAATATTTCTTCAAACTCTCAAAAACATAGAGCTTTCCACACCTTCCACCACACTAAAAAATTAGCAAGATACTTAAAAGAGAGGTAAGTTCAATAATGAACCAGGAAAACTGTATTTGCCTCAAAGTAAAAGGATCCAAAAGAGTTGAAACTTCCTTATTAATAAAACAGTTTCAATATATTAAAAGAAAAACTACAGGAGCAAGATATGAAATGTAATTTGTAAAGTCATGATTTTTTAATCACTATATAATAAAATACTGCTAAATGTCAGTTTTTCATTATATAAGCTGTAATTTCTTCTGATTTTACTAAATATTCCACTACATACATCAAGCTTTTTTCATTAGTCATTTATTCCATTGTTTGTATACAGAAGAAAATCCCCACAAAAAATCAATACAAGCAAAAATGCTTTTATCACAGTTCAAAAATAAATAATTTCATGTATATCAACTCTTCATATCACCATTTCTAATAAAAATTTATGCACTCTTCAAATATGTTACAATACACTAAGGTGAAAAATATACAAGCATTACTTCTAGTACTTTGCCGGGCTTTTAACTCAAAAATATAAAAAATTTAATTTAATTAAAAAATATATAGTATCTGTTACAGACTATTTGGTTACTTTAATATTCAGCATGGGTTTTGTTTTCAGAGTACAGGTATTGATCGACTTACCACCTATGCAACTTACGACCATTCGACTTTACGACCACAATCGCTAGCCACAACTGCTCCGCTTCTGGCAGCGCAAACGTTGCCCAGCTGGGCGTACGACAGTGCGGACCAGCTTCTGGCAGCACTACCATCTCCGTGTGCACCATTTCAACTGTACATATAGCCTACTCAACTTATGACCAAATCGTGTTAGGACCAGTCCACGATCCCGACCGTGGTCGTAAGTCAAGCACTAGCTGTAATGCCATGCAGTATTTATATTTCATTGGATATATGTGACTGATTAATATGTGACTGATTAACAAAGCAGAAGTTTTCTAATATGCCCTACAATTCAGTAAAATGTATCATCCTAACATTCACAGGTAATCTTCTAGACTCTGCTGATGGCTGTAGAGGTTAAACAAAAAGCAGATTACAGTAGGTCAGACAAGAGATACTAAAGGCCTAAACTAAAGCAAAAAATAAAATTTGGTTAAAATCCTGTGCAGATGAGGATATAAGAAAACAGGTATCACATAAACCATTGTGGGAATATAAAATTAGTGGCATCTCTCTGGAAGGCACTTTGGCAATAGGTATTAAAATTCAAGGACACAAACCATCTGACCCAGCAATTCCTCCGTTAGTAATTTATACATTTACAAAAAGATGTATGTCAGAAATAACACTTAAAAGCATGTAAATGTTAACAATAGAGGAACATTTAAATTATGGTATAGCCATATGGTCAAATATAATGAAATTTTTAAAAACCACTGATATGACAAAATCTTCAAGATATATCAAATATTTTAAAGGTTCAAAACAATCCATTATGCTTAAAACCACTAATAAATTTTTAAATGTGTATATTCTGGCATATGAAAACATTTCTGGAAGGATACATAAAAAAGCACTAACAATTTCCTCTATGGAATGAAACTGTGGGTGGGCCATGGAAAGAGATTTCCTTTTAAATTTATGCTTATTTGAAAAGTTTTACTTTACCAGGTATACATTCTACATTTTTAAATAACTTACAAAAAACTTAAAGTTGTGGCCAATCACACATATGAAAGTTTATGCACTTAAATTTTAATTTTGTATATTAAGAGGAACCAAAAATGTGTTGATTTGTAGAACTTATTTCAGTAATTGCAGTCATGAAGAATTATAATAAGAACATTACAAGAAGAAGGACAATCAGGAAAGAGTGCCTGATGGCTTAGAGATTAGGAATGCATCTGCTCTGACTGAGATGTGGAAGGAAAATAAGCATCAAATAATTTCCAGTGACACAGACATAGAAGGATGACAAGTCTACATGAGATATGAATAAGAAATAGGAACATCAGAGAAGGAAAACGGGAACCCAAATCAGATATATCCCTAAGAAATATTATAAGGCCACTTGAGAAAATACTTAACTATCTGAGGGTTCTGAGGGGAGAAAAATGATTGAGATGATATCTGAAAACAAAGACGTTCTTGGAACAACTGGAAGAAATCCTAACCAGGGAGCCCAACAAGAATCATAAAACATGCCATGCTTGAGCCTTTATTCACTGCACATCTAAGCAAGCATTCTAACAGTGGTGCCAAAAAAAGATATAGCTGTCCTCCCTCAATTCAATTTCAGAAACATACCCCTAAAACAGTGCTGTCTCAACTTTGATGGAACTTTAGAAACCTTCCAGAGAGCCTTAAAATATACTCATACCTGGGACAACACCTAGAAATTTTGATTTGATTGGTCTTTGCAATTTTAGGCACCTGGAGTTTTCAGTGTTTCCCTAAGTGATTCTACTGTGAAGCCAAAGTTGAGAGCCACTGCTTTAAAATATTCTGATTATCACGTTCACAGACATTCAAACCATCATAGTGTAAACTTGTTTCATTTCTCAAGATAGAATGCCCTTCAGGTTTGATAGGAAATATAAACATTGCAACAACAGGCTTCTTTCTTTCCACACTTGTGGCAGACGCCTTAGGAATTCATGCCTTTGTTCTTCTCATACTGACTCTGGGCTTGGGCACAGGACTTGTTTTAGCCAAGGGACCTTAAGCAAGAACTGATGCTTTGGGGTTTGCCTCTTGGAACACCCATCTTGGGGCTCAGCTGCCATGCTTTAAAATTAAGTCCAGCTAGAGAGATACCACTTGGAAAGGCCCTGGAGGATGAGACACTACCACATGGGGAAAATCCAAGAGGACTCTGCTAAGCTAGGTTGAATGCATATGGCACAACTCCAAATGAACAAAGCAGCACCCAACCAACCCACAGATTTGTGAGATAAATAGTTGTCATTTTAAGTCATTAGATTTTGAAGTGGTTTGTTACCCCACAGACAACCATAACATTTAATACTTGTACTTGTAACCTGTACATTTAGTTCTTAAACAACATCTGACCCACTACTATTCCCTAAAGTTTTATATATCCCAACTCTGATTTTTCTTGTTCCATCATATTGTTCTTTATGTATCTTATCTCTGTTCTTCTGCCTAAAGTAGTATTTCTCAAACTTAATCTGTGGACTACTTCAAAAGCACTCAGCATACACAGTCATCAATCTCTTGTTTAAAAGAAGTCATCTGAATTTTAAATAAAAGGTTTTAAAACTGATACTTTCATATCAGCAAGAGACGATTTGCTGTTTGCAATCTTTCATGAAGGTATCTTTATCTGATGTGATCTAAACATCAGATTCCAAAACAACCCCATTAAAAAGTAGGCAAAGGACACAGACATTTTTCAAAAGAAGACCTACAAGCAGCCAACAAACACATGAAAAAAAAAATGCTCAACATCACTAATCAGAGAAATGCACATCAAAACTACAATGAGATACCATCTCACACTAGTCAGACTGGCTATTATAAAAAGGTCAAAAAATAACAGATGTTGGCAAGGCTGCCAAGAAAAGAGAACACTTATACATTGTTGGTGGGAATGCAAATGAATTTAGTCCCTGTGGACAATGCCTGGCGATTCCTCAAAGAACTAGAAATAGAACTACTATTCAACCCAGAAACCCTATTACTAGGTAGATACCCAAAGGAAAAAAAAAATCGTGCTACCAAAAAGACACTTGCATTCATATGTTTATAGCAGCACCAGTCAGAATAGCGAAGACATAGAATCAACCCAGGTGCCCATAAACGGTGGATACTGGATAAAGAAAATATGGTACACATATACCATGGAATACTGCATAGCCACAGAAAAAATGATGTAACGTCTGTACAGCAACATGGATGCAGCTGAAGGCCATTAACCTAAGCAAATTAATGCAGAAACAGAAAACCAATCACTATATGTTTTCACTTATCAGTGAGAGCTAAACACTGGATATACATGGATACAAAGATGGAAGCAATAAACACGAGATTCCAAAGGAGAAAGGGGAAGAAAGAAGAAATAAAGTTGAAAAACTACCTATTGAGTACACTGTTCACTACTTGCGTGATGGGGTCTAGAAGCCCAAACCTCAAAGCCATGCAATTTATCTACGCAGCAAGCCTGCATATGTACCCCCAAAATCTAAAATTTTTTAAAACCAGATTCCGTATCCATTCAGTTTATTTTCTTACCCTATTTCATCTAAATTAGAAAGCCCTTCTTTACCATTATGAAACATTAGGAATGACAGCAAGTGTTGTGTCTTGGGAGAGTTGGGAATACTTGGAGCAAATGTAGACCTGAGAATTGTGGAGAGATTTCTCCCTTATGTCTAATTTCAGTTGAAAAACGTGTCACATTTAAAGCAAAGCTAACCAGTTCCTTCACAACAAAGAAATGCACTTTTACATTCTGCTGCAGCATTTGCACTGATTTGTACATATGCCATTCAATTTATTTATCCAAAAGAAAAAAAAAATCAAGTAATAGAGAAAAAAATAAAACTCTTGGTAACAACCATTTGTATCACTATTCAGTCTTCTTCAGAATCCCCAGTAACTTATCCTTAATGTTAAATACTGTAATATTGCAGCCATACAAAGATAGGGCCATGCTACTCAAGACACTAAGTATCATAAAGAAACACCAACTGAGCACGCCACTTAATATAAAAAAATCAATTTACTTTCCATAAAAAGATGTTTTTATTCCATGTTTCAGGTAATCTTGTGGGAGCCCCTCGCCATTAAGAAAGACTAGGAAGAAAGCAGTCTTGTATTTATTTCCCCAGAACACTAAGATAGAGACTCGGTGACTGCAATTCCATCCGTCACAATTTTGACTACTTCCTTCAACTCTCAATCAACACCAGGACATATACTATTTATCAGCAACTGCTCTTGGAAATAAAGCAAAGATGGACAAGTATTTGGGTACACTCTTATTTGCAAAGCAATTGTACCCTTGTGCCCCAACCAAAAACTGTTTCACTCTCTCTAAAAATCCTAATTCGCCTTGCTCAACCTACCCCAGAATCCTCACAGCAATCACTTCCTTTTCCTGTAGCACAGGGTCATAAGAGATAAACAGTGGTAAAAGTCATCAAGCATTTCTACCTCCTTAGAATTATATGTTCTATGAGGATAAGAGCTTTTTTTCTTTTGTTAACTGCCCTATTTCCAGTGTCTGGAATATCTCTTGGTATTGAGTAGGCTTTGAAAAAATGTATGTTGAATGAATGAAGGATGGAATGAATGAATGTCATTAATATACTCTGAACTGTGATTGAGTCTCTATACCTCAGTTCTTTTGCCTTACTGGGAAGAAAATGTTACATAAAATAGTGACTGTTCTTACACATTGATGGCTACTAATGTGGGATGTGTCATTTAACAAAGAGGCTTTGCCAATAACTAATCTGCTTCCCCTCTACACCCATTTGTCATTAGAGTTTGAGTTGGCTGACAAGCTTCTCAGTAATAATGTAACTTGTGTAACACAAAGGATTGAAATTCTAATATGTCTGTAGGGTTTTAATTTCTGTCTTTAGGGGAAAAAGATTCATCGATTTCATATTTGGGCAACTTATTTTGAAAATTTCCTAACAGGTGACTAGGGGTCAGAACACTAGTATTTACTGCCATACTTCCTATTCACACATTTCTGTAGTCAGAAGCTTCTCCTAAATTATGGCACTAGCAGAGTCCTTTCTACCAACTTATGTCAATTTAAATTTAGCGCCTGAACTGAAGCTCTGATGTTAATAGTTTAATTCTATCTTTGCCGTTTAATCATTTTTGAGAAATCAACCCATTTTTGTGTACAAAGCAATTAAATAACACAACAAAATTGAATATGTAGACATGCAAATCACATGCAAATAATATAAACTATTTTGGCAAAGAAGCTGTCACTTAACTGAGAAAACTGAGGAACCCAGTCTTCAAAATGTAATTATATTTGTGGAAGGATGTTGTTTCCCAATATCCTCTCTTTAATCCTCAATAATAAAGCCATTATATTTTGAACTAATCACATAACCCCATAGATTAAACAGCAAATTTTACATCTTCCTTTGAAGCTTATTTGGCCTCATAATTAAGTTCTGGTCAACAAGAGGTAAATCAAGTGGTCATATGTGACCTCTAAAAATTGTGCTTAAAAGGGAGGTGCATGGCCTCCTATCCTTCTTTTGTTGTAGCTGAAATTCAAACAAGATGGCTTCAGCAGCCATCTTGTTGAGCTTAAGTCATTATTTTCTTAGAATTTTCGGTTATTTGTACCCCAGTCTATTCCTAATATTGCAAACATTAAATATTTTGTGAAAATAATGTAATAACAATAGATAACACCCATGAAGAACTTATGTGCCAGACATTCTAAATATTTTACATTTAATGATGCATTGATTTTCATAATAATGTAATAAAGCAGGTTCTATTATTATGCTTACTCTATAGATGAACGGGCTGAGGCACTAAGAAGTTAAATGATTTGCTCAAAATCTCAAAACGATTGAGACACTGCCCAGATTTAAACCCAGGAAGACTCGCTTTTGAGTTCTAACATTATGAGCTTTATTCCTTACAGTTATTCATAATTAAACATGCTATAGTGCCTGTCATAATTAACATTTCAAATTGAAGAATGTATGTGAACAAAGCTGTCTTAATGTTCTTTTTATCCCTACCAACCAAACCACCTGTGAAGTATTTGCTGAGCCCTGATGGAATACAGAGGTCCACAGATCCCATTTTGAGGTTCTCAAATCATTTTTTCCTTCAATGGAGCTGAAATTGGCTCATAGTGGCATTGTTTTCCAGAGGCTATCCTTACTGTTGGAATCCCAGCAGGCAAACAGAAAGCCACAGTAGTAGCTTTACAGATACTTGCATCAACCTGGCTGCAACTATACAGACTATACAGAACTGTGACATTCTTTCCTGACTACTGGATATATTCCAGGGACCAATGCTTAATAAAACTGTACCAACCCATCAATTCATTTATTTTATTTACTTTATTTTTTGGTAGAGATTAGCTTGTACTATGTTGCCCAGCTGGTCTCAAACTCCAGAGGTCAAGCAATCCTCCTTTAACCTCCCAAAGTGCTAGAATTACAGGTGTGGGTCACTGCATCTGGCTCACCATTTCATGTTGAATAAAGCATTTCATATTGTGCTACTTTGTGGCAACAGAATCAAAGGCTGCTACAGCTGAATGGGGTCTCAGGAATCTGTTTAGAACAACTTTCCTGATTTTATTCATAAGAAAATTAGGGCATAGAGATGTTAACTTATTTGCTCAAATTCACGTAGCTATTGATAACACAGCTGGAAGGGTGGCCATGGGTCTTCTAGGCAAGTATGAGTTACAGATTGGGGGGTTTCTGTTTATTTAACTATACTATCCTTTAAAAATTCTAAGTAAGTTGCAGATAATAGACAACTCAGTGTAGAATAGGAAATTTTTTTCTAGTAACTATAATACATGCAGTATTTTTAGCTATAAGATCAAAGAACTTTGAGACTCTTCAAATTATGAATCATTTAATACCATGTATCAACAGAAATCTTTCAACACATTTGGGAGCACCTAACTGTAATGCAGACAAAAAAGCTGGAGAGATATTTTAAATGCAGTATTTCCAGCTATAAAATCTTAGGCAATGAAACTATGACTAGCCATATCTTTCAATGGAAATTTTTCACTTTCAGAACCCCCTAAAATCTCATTCAATGATAATTTACTTTTTAATATAAACCACAAGCAGGTAAAAAAGCCAATGGTCTGAGTGTTTTGACAAAACTGTGTTTTACATTACACCTTCTGTCTAGATTTTGACTCTAAAATACCAAACAGGACTTTTGGGATTACCTAAACTTACCCCCAAATTTTAAATAATTTTGAAGAGATGTCAATTTCTGAGTTTATACATTTAGTAAGCACATAACTTGAATTTTGCTCTTCAAACCTGTGTCACAAAATGTAATAGTCATGGAAAATTAACCTGTATCGTGCACTGTAGGATGTTGTAGGTGGTTTGCAGGATTGACGGCTTTTCCAATTAAGCCTAAGAAGAATCCATGCTACAACTAAAACCTCACAGATGAGAGCTGCAGGCAAATTGCACATGGTCAAGATGTTAATGGGGAATGAGAGATAGATCATTTAATATAAATTATGCCCCTATCAAAAGGCTTGGCAGTGATTTATGGATTGAGATCACATAAAATCAGAAATTAAAGGATCAAAGAGAATAGGGATCAACTGAAGAAAATAAAGCAGTAGTTGTTCTTAGACTTGAATTGAACAAATTACACCATTGGAATAATGAATTTTATTCTAAGCTTACTGATCTCTAAGGCAAAAATGAAAGTAAGTTGGGTTACACAGTCCTAATTTTCTGACAAGGGACAGCATTCAAGTTTATAAAGACACGATTTTTTTCTTATTCATTCACTAAAAGTAGGAATTGATTATATGTGTGCTTGTGTGATGCTGAATCAATGGCTAAACAGCTGCAGCAATAGGTAAACACTTTAGAGAGCTTACTTACAGGGCACTTTACCAAGTAGCCCACGTTTATTATACCATTTAATCATCATCATAACCTTAAGAGACCTCAATTTATACATGAGAAAATGGAATCATAAAGACATAAAGATATCCCCATAGCACAGAGTTAGTAAGCAATATATAGTCCAAGGCACTGATTTGGCCTAGCTCTGAAATCCATACTTTGAAAGATAATGTTACCTCCTCAATATATAAAAGTTGCACATTTCCTAAATGTTTTAAGATGATATAAGAAAGTAACCCTGCTATGTAATGATTATGCTTACCAGATATTTTAAGTTCCAAAGCCTACATTTTTAAACACAACACTTCTCTTTTTTGTGAAGCAAATCTCTAGAAAGATATATTGGACACTGGGATCAGCAGGATGAATGAATACATAGTCCTTGACATCACAGATCTTATGAACAATATTTATTATGGAAATACTGTTCCAACACACTGTTCTCTTGTTGAGCCTCTATAATATGAAACATTAAAGTTTAAGTCAGTGATTACATTTCTTTAGGAATAATGTGATTGAGATACTTTGCTTGCTGGTGTGTTTATCTTAAAAAGGTGGTAACCTTAAAACATGAAAAAAGCCAATGAATTGTCAACCACGTCCATGACAGTTTCTCTCAATTTTTAGCAATTTGGGCCAAGTGCTGAATTTTGGTCAACTCATAATCTACCACTTAAAAAATACCTACTAAGTAAGTTTCATTCAGTGATTTCAAGTTATAAGACAGATGCACTGAAAACCAGGACTGAAGAAGACAAGGTGAAAATTCTATAGCAGAAGTAAAACTTACTTTCAGTTGGGATTGAAGGTTTGAAAAATTTATCCAGATCTGGAAGGAAGTTAGGAGACCGCCTCATGCCTAGAGGCAGAACTAACATTCCTCCTCTTTGCCCAAAAAGCAGTATGTATCTTCAAGTTAAAGAATTTTAAACTTAACGGCTTCTCCTGCCCAGAGGGCCCAGGAGAGAATCCAACTCTTTCCATTAGAAGTTTCATAAATTTCCAAAGGAAAGCATTTTTTGTGTATTTCTGTTTTTTTCTTTAAAGAAAACCTCCCAAATTTTACATGCTTCAGATATCAAGCCTGGATATAGCTCCATTTGCCTCAAGATTTCCAATAATCTCAAACTTCTGCAATGTTGATACGATGAGACCCCAAATATCACAAGTCAGAAAAAGAAGCTGCTTCTATTTTCCCTTAGAAAGATATTTCAGTATCAATTCCTTTTATGATTCTCTTCTACCTCTTGCTGACAGGTGGTAGCAGTTTTAATAATGCTCACAGGATGATAGGAAAGAAATGAATATTAACTTTTCCACAGGCATACAATATAACCTTGTTTTTATGTAAAATTCAACCTTCAAAAAATAGTAAGGACTGTACCAATGTACTGAGTGTTTATCTTTGGTGAAATTGTATCGTACAGATGGTTTACACTTTTTTAAAAAGGTGAAGCTTTTTTAAGACTTACCTAAATTATATCATTTTAATCTGATTAAGGTATTATATAAAATTATGTTTGCTCACACTTTAAAAATAATTTGAAAGTCAAGCAAAGCCATCCAGCTACAGAACACTTGAAATCAGGATAGTATTTATCTGCCTTTAGAAAAACAAATATAGTCCCACCTCTCTTTACTCAGAAGTGAGATGACACTACGAATATTTTATGTATTATTTGTTTATTTTTGAGACAAGGTTTCACTGTCACCGAGGCTGACGTGCAGTGGTGTGATCTGGGCTCACTGTAACCTCTGTCTCCAGGGCTCAAGTGATTTGCCAGCCTTAGCCTCCCAAGTAGCTGTGACTACAGGTACGAGTTACCAAGGCTCAGCTAATTTCTGTATCTTTTAGTATAGATGGGGTTTCCTTATGTTACCTGGGCTGGTCTCTAACTCCCAAGCTCAAAGCAATCCTCCTGGCTTGGCCTCCCAAAGTGCTGGGATAACAGGTGTGAGTAACCACACCAGGTCAACACCATGTATATTTTAAAGAAATAAGAGAAACTATTTATTCAGAATCAGACCTTGGAGTAACCACTTAACTCAAAGCCCAAAAGTAATAACGCTTAGATTTCCAAATGATAACAGAAACCTTAGTTATTGAGATGTCGCAACTTCTTATTTAAATCTTGTGCCACCTAACTAAAACACTGAAATAAACTTTTTCAAAGCTGCATATATTGGCTCCTCCATGTGTATCACTGTTGAGCCATACTTTGAAAAACAGTTCTATATCAAAGATTTTTATTTTCACACATTTCAACCCAATTAAAGACAAGAGAGACGAGTGTTAACAAGTTAATTTTAGAAAATATATGCAAAAAAGCCAAATGTTTTTAATTACTTTAATATTTTCCACATGTAGAAATTTATCTTATTAGACATTAAAACAATGTTTAAAAAAAGAAAAATCAGAGCTACCAGCATGCTGTATGAGGCGATCAGCTGGACACAAATTAATATTAATGTACTGAAACTTTCTCTATCACTATCGGCTGGTGTAGAAAGCATTCTATTAGAATCTTCGTAAGCTCAGTTAGCCTACATATTTTTATCCAGTAAATGCATGAAGTTCTTACAGTTGTTCAGGTTAGCTTTTTAAACCCTATCAAGAACCAAAAAAAAAAAAAAAATGTAATTCAGATCTCTGCTCTTTTTTTTCAACAAGGCTTTCAGTGACTTTATTTTTGGGAAAAAAAGATAAAGACTACTTTATGCTCTCATTAACTATGATTCAAATTGATGGGTGAAACTGGTAAACCACAACTCTTAGTCATCTATTTTCCCACTCACATTCTCTATGAACTTGAAATATTTGAGTTACTAATATTGTGAGATATCCTAAAGATGAAAAAATAGTCAATGAAGCACTCCTTAGAGATCAACACTATATAAAGAGTGTTGTTACAGTATCCCAAAATTATTATCCTAAACCAAAAAATTGATATGTAAGGCCCCTTGATACTTGGGAAATAAAGTCATTAAAATGAGTTCTCTGCTTCAATACCCTTAGAAACCATGGCTTTAAAACATTGTAACTAATCAAGAAATTATTCATTTTCTATTCAAATAGCCCTCGGTGGTATTAACATTCTAAGATAGAGGCTAGAATCCCTGCTCTTTTGCAGTTTGGATAATTAACAGATCACTTTGGGGGCATCAGAGGGACAAAAATTCCCCGAAAAATTTTATAATTTAAATTACTTATGGATTTGACACAGGTTATATACAATTTTTACCCTTGATATTAATGAAAAAGGGGTTGGGTCAAGTAAACAAAACTATAAGTATGCAAATAATCAAGTTTGCAAGAATGAATTCCCCATGTCAACAAACTAGAATTCTACTGAAACTACTTTCAATGAGAATATGGGTACACAGGACAAAATAAAATAATCTAGGGTTTTCCCTAATTTAGAATGTTAGCATTACTTATTCTAAATTATTATCCAATTTCATTTTATTTCCTATCTGTAGAGCAGTGGTTCTCAAAGAGTGGGTTCTGACCAGCAGCCATCAGTATCACTCAGGAACTTGTTTAAAATGTAGTTCTCATCCCTTACTCTAGACCTACTTAATCAGGTAGTCTAGATGTGAGGACCAACAATCTGTATTTTAATAAGATTTTGAGTGATTAAAATGCATGCTAACTTTGTACAACCACTGCTTTTGTGAGATGAAACAACTTCTCTATGTCTTGTTAAAAGACATAAAAATACAGAGAGAGAAAAAAATTCCAGAATCCTTTCTCATCCCTCCAGACTTCATATCCTACTGCCTTGTATACTAGATGTCCTAGTATATTCTGGATATCAGCCCTAATCCAGGCTCAGGGAGGATCTGAACTCTTAGTTGAAGAAATTATAGTAGGTAACTCCAAATCTCAGATCATCCCATATGGAACAATTTTTACTGTTATGACCTGGTGACATTTTTCTACCCATCTTCAGTTATCATTTAATATGCCAATCTTTTAAAAATGTGGCATTGGCCAGGCACAATGGCTCACACTGGTAATCCCAGCAGTTTGGGAGGCCAAGGCGGGAGGATCACAAGGTCAGAAGAGCAAGACCATCCTGGCCAATACCATAAAACCCCATCTTTACTGAAAATAACAAAAATTAGCTGAGCCTGTAATCTGAGCTACTCGGGAGGCTGAAGCAGGAGAATTGCTTGAATCCAGAAGGCAGAGGTTGCAGTGAGCTGAGATCATGACACTGCATTCTAGCCTGAGTGACAGAGTGTGATTCCGTCTCAAAAAAAAGAAAAAGAAAAAAGGTCGGGGGAGGGGGCATCTGCCTAGCTCTACCTGCATTACAACACGTCTTTGAGCGACTGTACTCAACCATATTATTTTAGTCCTCATAAAATTTTATTTGGCTACATGATAGATATTATCAATGAGAACTCAATAAAATATATTACTGTATTTTTATAAACAGTGTTTCTAATGATGACTGTTTTCCATTTCCCATGGCCTGTCATCTTCCACATTTCAGCACTGGGAGTAGTCTTATTTACCTATGATCATCATGTAATTTTTGTTTCTTCATGCTTGCTCTTAAAATGTTAAAGCCCATTTCACCACCTAAGCCTAGTAAATGCGATAAAATTAACATCTTGAATTTGTATGCAAACCTATCCTCAATTGCAATCTATTTCTTCTAAATTTTTATTTAATGCTTCGCACTTATTTTTAAATCCTGCTCTATTACATGTTTTTTTTTAAGTCCTTTCTTTTAAATTAAGGAAGGCACAAACAAAGGAATGAAAAGAAAAAACAGGAACTGGGAGGACAGGTCTTGGGGAGTCCACTGGGAGAATTCAGCAAGTGAATAGTGCTAGGTCTTAGAGACAGATATGTCTGAGTATCAATTCCATCTCCAGGATTTACTATTAATAGCTGTATAATCTCAGACAGATTATTAGATTGGCTCAACCTTCACCGTGTAATGAAAATGGTAGTATCGGCTGGGCAGGGTGGCTCATGCCTATAATCCCAGTACTTTGGGAGGCTGAGGCAGGCAGACTACTTGAGGCCAGGAGTTTGAGACCAGCCTGGCCAACATGGTAAAACCCACTCTCTACTAAAAAATACAAAAAATTAGCCCGCTGCGGTGATGGGTGCCTGTAATTCCAGCTACTCAGGAGGCTCAGGCAGGAGAATCACTTGAACCTAAGAGGTGGAAGAGCTTATATCGCATCACTGCACTCCAGCCTGGGTGACAGAGCAAGACTCCATCTAAAAAAAAAAAAAAAAAAGGTAGCATATACCTTAAAAAGGATTATTATAATGGTTAGAAGTAACATATACAAAAACCTGTTACACTGTTGGGCAGAGAATAGGTAGTCATAGAAAGTTAGCTATTATCATCAATCTCCATGTCGGAAGCCTATTGAAGGGCCCCAACACAAAAGTTCCTTGACCTTCTCCAAAGAAATGCTACCATTGGAAAGGTCATTGGCCATAGCACAGACTCTGGCACTACCAGAACAGAATTTCCTCCAACATCATCAATTCTGGAATTCTATCTTCTATCCTCCATCTTTCCATCACTAAGTGCGAGCCTGGAACACTGACACATCAAGTTCTTTAAAGCTTTCCTATTCTTCAACAACTGTACCCCTTCCTGTATTTATTTCCTTCCCTACTCAGATAGGACCCCACAATCAAGCACTTCTACTCTCTCACTTGTCAGCTCTGTTTTTTCAATTACTTTTCCCTCAGTCCTTCTGTTGCATCTGACTGGACAGCCCCACTCTAGATTAATCAATCACCTGCTTTTCCTGGAGGAGAATGGGTCACAGAGGTACCTCCTTGTCTAGATTTTAGGTTTTCAACTTCAGTCTCACTCTCAGAAATTCTTTAATTTCCTCATAGTTCTGCTGCACAAACTTCACTGTTTTCTGCCAGGTCCCTACTCAATTCTATCAATCTTAGCTGACAGCTCTGTCTCCCACTCAGAAATTAAGTTCAACTCTCCAATCCTGACACACAGTCACATTGATACTCCCTGGTCTTAGAGAGTATTTTCTCTTCTGCCCAAGGCCAACAGTTTCATCTGACTGGCCCTGGATTTCTTTCTGAATCATCTTCGATCTTGATGCAGCCATTAAATCCTGTCTCTCTCTTTTTTTTTTTTTTTTTTTTTTTTTACAACATACATTCAGCTGCATTCTCCCCAGTTTCTCATTCCACACAGATTAAAAATGTTCATTTGTCTGTTCCATCTTGAAAAACAACAACTCTGTGTTCCAAATTGGCACCCAAGAATTAGAAAAATGTACTACAAAATTCAAAATGTTTTAATATCAATTAAAACCCTAAATTTTGGGTTTGTTTGCTTTGGCCTCATTTGAATCAGAATAGATCTGACCTTTCTGTGGAACAAGGTTCCTGAGCATCCATGTTCTGTTTTACCATGAACCCCATCTTTTGTCCACAGTCTGTCAGAGGTAGGAAAATATATGGTCCAAGTTGGACCAATCTGAGTAACTCTCTGCTACAAAGATCTTACTTCACTCAGGCTTAATCATAAAAACGGGGATAATTTTACAATTCAGTTGTTCTCATTTAGCCATCTTTAGCAAATCAATTGAGATGTGAGAAAAGAATGGAGCAGATATCTAATACAGACAGAAAAAAGGGGCCAGATCTAGCTTCTTCATTGCTTTTCATTTCCTTTTGTGAGGTCCATGTTTCTGATTCCCTAACTCTGGGTTTTGTTAGACTATGAAATAAGGTTTTCCTAGTCCAAGGTAGTCCTAGCTGTTATTACAACCAACCAAAGAGTCAAAATACTTCTCAGTGAAAGAAATGAGGAATCCTCACTTTGTGGCCCCATCCACACTTCCCTTCTGAAATGTCTGTCCACTGCATGAGTAGCATTAGGAGGATGAAACCTGGCTATGGTCTGAGATCACCATACAGGGGATATGTGAGCAGTGACATATCCGTGAGAGTCATTAAGCATTAGAGCTGTGTGGAAAGTAAAAACATGAGAACATATAAGTGGGAAAAAAAATCCTGAAAGGCCACTCATGAAGTTATGGGAAGAAGCAATAAGAAGAAAGCCAGAAATCCAAATGAGTTGGCTAATATAAAAGCCTGCTGAAGTTCTTGCCATTTTTCACAATGCCACTGAAGCAATAAAACAAGCTTGTTTTTTCTTTCTTCCATATGCACATGATGAGGAGCCTTGCCAGTAAATGCCATAGTGTATAGGTTTATAACAGGTCATTTTTCAAGATATGTACGTGTGGTCTATACTAGTTTAGAGCTTGTTTTAAATCCTTCTCATTTAAAATTAACTGGAACATTTAAAGCAAAGAACCATAAAATAAAGATCAACTTTAAAAATCCATATGCAATTAAGAATTCCAAAAGAGAGATCAATACTTAACTACAAAACTGTAATGCAAAAACCAAACCAGAGCAGTAGCAAAAATCACCCTTTTAAGCCCCTTCACAGCACAGGAGGAGCTCTCTCCAAAAATCTTAACAAAGCCAATGTTCATTCATTTAACCAACATTTAGTAAGTATCTACTCTGGGTGCATAGACTAAAACTAAAAGTTAACACATTAAAGATAACATTGAAATTATGAATCATAACTAAATTCCTACTCCAAAAAAATTAATAAAGGAATAAATTTAAAACAGGGTTAACTTACTTAAAGCCATGTTGCTTCCTAACCTACCACAAAACAGATTGTGGACTTCCGAAAGACAAACTCTAAGAAAAAGCTCTGTAAACGGAGACAATGTGAATGAAATCTCTTTTACTTGTTAAAATAATGTTCCTGGAAAACGCAACTGATGGTTCTTTGTAGAACACCCCCTCCATATTTAATCTAACATAGCAATACAATCCTCTTCTACCTATTAAAACACTATATTATGTTACAGTACTGTAATAGGTAAAATAAAAGTTTTATAATTAAGTCTCTGACAATGCAGATCAAGTTAGTGACAAGTGAGCAATCATTAAAAAAGTCATTTTACTGTGGGAATTAGTTTACACAGTGCTAAAGGCAAAGGTATCAATGAGAAGAATCAACTGAGAAAAGGATGTTGATCCAACCTTCCCATTATACCTGTAATAAAACAGCCCTGGTTAAAACAGTATGGCCAGAGCAGCAGCTCTTAGGCTATTCCCACTCAGCTGCCCTGATGATGTACTCAGTTGAGGTCCCAGCACAAGTTACATGCCAAGGTCTTTCCTGCTTACTCTGTCCCTTTCTCCTTACCTTCCTCACATCTCTTGCCCATCAATCTCCAGTTCCATGGAGTCCCACCCTGGTCTACTTATCTTCATTTTTACATGGTTTTCTTCATTTTTATCTCAAAATCTGGAGAGGACAATGGCAAAGACAGCAAGTTCCCCATTTTTAAATTTATATAAAAATCAAGAAAATTATAAGTGAATATGGACATACAAATATACTTAAAATGTTAAAATGTATCACTATTTGATATATAAAAGCTATCTTACATAAATAATAAAAAATACTTATTCAAAATGATAAGCAGGTACAATGCATGTTAAATACTAAGTACAATGGCAAATCCTTAGAGAGTCATACTAAAACTTAGCCTGCATCAGTATCCCCTGCATGCCTTGTAAAAAGACTACTGGACCCCAGCCCCAGAGTTTTGGAGTAGGTAAATCCAGGTAAGAACATGCATGTATAACAAGTTCTCAGTTGATACTGATAGTATTGGCCCAGGGACCACCCTGAGAACTCTGGACTTTGAATGTCAGCATCACTTAATCCTATTGTTACAGTTCAGGGGTTTACCAAATCCCTGGGGGAAAAAAACACCTTTTAAAAAAGCCCATTATGTAATGAGTAGGAAGAATTGTGACAGTTCAGAAGCACACATTATCCCTGAGACCAGGTGGTTGGTGTCCCCACTGGAACAGTCCCCTAAAATGACTTTAACTTATGTCTGCAAAGTGCCAAATTACAGGTATAATTTGCTATAGGAAACAAAATAACAAGAGGTGATATTTTCTATAAAGGTGGTAGAAATGGAAAGTTAAGCCAGGACTTTTCAAAATTTCCTTCTCAAATTAGTAAGAATAGACATAGTTTTAATAAACTAAAGAATACCTGGAGAATAATATGGGGAGGGGGGTGCTTTAAGATTAAACACAACACTACAAATCTAAGGAAATACTGAATTACAAGCTAAGATCGTATCATGATGGGTTCTGTGAGGAGTGTTAGTGTTGCAGGTGGTGGCTCTAACACATTTCTGTTGAGTCCTAGTTTTCTCAGTCCTATCACCGGAGAAAACAAGAACTCAGCAGCATCAAATCTCATTTTAGGTAACACAAGAAAAAGTTCTTTCTTTCCTGTGAGAAAGCTAAGAACAGGGCAAATATACTTTCATTTTATAAATAATAATCTTTTTCTCCTTTCTTTTATATCACTATATCAGTAATGTTTTTGGCCCTCCTATTTCCAGAAATTGTTAGATCTCTAGAAAATTCTAACAGTTCATTAGTTATACAGGAACATAGCAAAACCTGCCATATATAATTATGCTACAAGCTTCTTAAACTATGCATTATTCAAATTGATGCCAGTTATTTTGAAATAAAAATGCTACTTATCTATGAATAATATATGTAATACATTATTTTTCCATCCATCCAAGAGTCTCAATTTTATGATTTAGAAGTCATCATTGCTTTTTCTCTTTTGATAAAACCGTAACTTAAAACACATGAATATACTTTCAGATAGACATATAAAAACATCAACTATCAAATGCGACAGACAATATTGGGACATGTTCAATTTAAAATGTGACATAAGATTTTTAGATTAACTCTCAGTTACACTAGGAGACTTGAGCTGTCATGTATGAAATCTGTGCACCCTGGTGTTGCCATGCTCTGAGGAAGCCCAACATACCTGAGGAGGCTGCATGTAGGCACTCTGGTGGACAGCCCCAGCTGAGCTCAGCCTTTTAGTCATCCCAGCCCAGATACACACATAAGAGTAAGGAAGTCTTTAAAGGATTGTGGACTTTAATCCTTTCAGTCTACCCTGAGGCCTCAGACATTATGATGTGGAAACCAGGTATCTGTGCCATGCCCTGCCTAAATTCCTAAACTGCAGAATCCAGAGCATAATAAAATGTTTTTTGTTTTATACTACTATGGTTAATCTGACTTGTTACAGGAATAGATAACAGAAGTGTGCTGGCAATAAATTTATGGCTGGATTTGATTTGATACAGAGCAATCAGAAAATAAATGTGGTGAAGAAATAAAGAATTAAAGTTGGCCAGGCATAGCGGCTCACACTTGTAACCCTAGCCCTTTGGGAGGCCAAGGCTAGCACATCACTTGAGGTCAGGAGATGAGATTAGCCTGGCCAACAGGGCAAAACCCTGTCTCTACTAAAAGTCTTTTAAAAAATTAGCCAGGCATGGTGGTGCATCTGTAATCCCAGTTGCTCAGGAGGCTAATGCAGTAGAATCACTTGAACCCGGGAGGTGGAGGTTGCAGTGAAATGAGATGGCACTACAGCACTCCAGCCTAGGTGATGACAGAGAGAGCGAGACTCCATCTCAAACAACAACAACAACAACAACAACATCCCTAAAAACAAAAGAAGTTTATGAATTATGTTTGAAATAAATATGAAAAAATAAGAGCATTGAATATTTCCTTTAAAAATTGTCATTTCTGTGTTATGATTATAAAATAAAGCTGAGAAGCTTTATTCTTAAAAAGGAAATTCCTACCCTCATAAGTGGTATTAAAACCAAAATTTTTTTTGATGAAAATATCTGTTTCTCTTAACATTCAGAAAATACATAGATAAAATACAGATAATGAGGCTGGGCATAGTTGGCTTATACCTATAATCCCTGCACTTTGGGGGAATCACTTGAGGCCAGGGCTTTGAGACCAGCCTGGGCAACATACCAAGATCCTATATCCATTAAAATAAAATAAAACAAAAACATTAGCCACGTGTGGTGGCAAATACCTGTAATACTGGCTACTTAGCAGGCTGAGGGTGGAGGTTTGCATGTACCCAGGAGTTTGAGGCTGGGGTGAGCTATGATCATGCCACTGTGCCCCAGCCTAGGCAACAAAGCAAAACACTGTCTCTTAAAATAATAATAATAGAGATGATGAAACCCCCATACACATTTCAACAAATAGATAAATGCCCAGGTCCAGAAAACCAACATACACATTTCAATAAATAAATGCCACGGCATAGTGAACCAACATACACACTTCAATACATAGATAAATGGAAAGGCAGAGTGAAGCAACACACGCATTTCAATACATAGATACTGGGGCACAATGAACCCCCAAAACACACATTCCAATGAATTAGTAGATCCCAAGGCACAGAATACCAACACACACATTTAAATAATGACAGATGCTGAGATACAGTGAAGTAACACACACGATAAATAGGTAGATAATGAAGCATAGAGAACTAACATACACATGCCAGTAAGTAGACTGAAAAGTAGAAAATTGTCTCCCAAAAATCAAAGTAGAAACTCTTAAGCAAAATCCTAAGAATTCCCAGTGATACTCAACCTTGTATAATCCTCCCACTGAGTATAGACAGAACCTGTGCATATGATGAGAAAACAACCCTGGAATTATTTTATGTTATGCAATACAGTTGGCCTTAAACCAGGGAGACAATTTAGTAGGTCTCACCTAACTACATCAGCCATTTAAAAACAGTTTTCTCCTGATGTTAGCAGAAAGGGAAGGCAGACAAGAAAAAAAAAATTGGATGCTGCTGATTTGCAGATGAAAGAGAAATGCAAGAAAGAACTGGGGCACTCTCTAGGAGCAGAGAGTGACCATGATCAACAGCCAGGAAGGATATGGGGACCTCACACCTGCCAGTCCAGTAAGCCAAACTCTGCAACAGAGCATCCCAGAGCCTTCATACAGGAGCCCAGCTTGGCTGATAACCAAGATTTTGGCCTTATAAGACCCTAATTAGAGAATTAAGCTCAGTCTGTCCAGACTTCTGGCCTTTAGAACTCCTAGCTAATAAACTGGACTTGTTTTAAGAAACTATGTGGTAATTTGTTATGGAAAAATATAAAGCCAATACTCTAGCCTCAGATTCTAATCTCATTAGTTCCATTTTAGAAAGTTAGGTTTACAATGTACACAAATCAGTAGCACTGTTATACACCAACAGCAACCAAGCTGAGAATCAAATCAAAATCTCAATCCCTTTTACAACATCAGGAAAAAAAAATACTGAGGAACATACATTACCAACGAAGTAAAAGATCTCCACAAGGAGAACTATATAACACTGCTAAATCACAGATGACACAAATAAATGGAAATGCATCACATGTTCATGGATTAGAATAATCAATATTGTGAAAATGACCATATTGCCCAAAGAAATCTACAGATCCAATCAATTTCCATCAAAACACCGACATCATTTTTCACAGAATTAAAAAAAATAATCCTAAAGTTAATACGGAACCAAAAAAGAGCCTGAATAGCCAAACCTATCCTACACAAAAGCTATTGAACAAATCTGGAGGCATCACATGACTGGACTTCAAATTGTACTACAAGACTATAGTTACCAAAACAGCATGGTACTGGTATAAAAGTAGGCACAATGATCAATGAGAAAAAATTGAGAACCCAGAAATAAAACCAAATACGTACAGCCAACTGATTTTCAGCAAAGCATACAAAAACATGAATTGGGGAATTGACATCTTATTTAATAAATGAAAAAACTGGCAAGCCACATATAGAAGAATGAAACTGGATACCTATATCTTACTTTATACAAAAATCAACTCAAGATGGACTAAACACTTAAATGTAAGATCTGAAACTATAAAAATTATAGCAGACAATGTTGGAAAAACTCTTCTAGACATTAGCCTAGACAAAGAATTCATGACTGAGACCTCAAAAGCAAACGCAACAAAAACAAATAAATGGGACCTAATTAAGCTAAAAAGCTTCCACACAGCAAAAGCAGCAATAAGCAGAATAAACAGACAACATCCAGAAGGGGAGAAAATATTTGCAAAGTACACATTTGACTAAGGCCTAGTATCCAGAATTTACAAGGAACACAAACATATCAGCAAGACTAAAACAAATAATCCCATTAAAAAGTGGGTAAAGGACATAGATATTTCTCAAAAGAAGATATGCAAATTACCAAAGATATGAAAAAATGCTCAACACCACTAATCATCAGGGAAATGAAAATTAAAACCACAGTGAGATATCACTCTACTCCTGCAAGAATGGCAATTATTAAAAAGTCAAAAAACAATAGATAATGTTGTGGATGTGGGGAAAAGGGAATGCTTATACACTGCTGGTGGGAATGTAAATTAGTACAACTTCTATGAAAAACAGTATGGAGAATCCTTAGAGATCTAAAAGTAGATCTACCCTTTAATCCTGCAGTCCTACTATTGCGTATCTACCCAAAGGAAAAGAAGCGATTATATGAAAAGACACTTGCACACGTATGTTTACAGCAGCACAATTCATAATTGCAAAGGTGTAGAACCAACCTAAGTGTCCATCAACTAACAGGTGGATAACAAAAATGATACATATACATTTTGGAATACTACTCAGCTATTAAAAGAAACAAAACAATACGTTTGCAGTAACTTGGATGGAGCTAGAGGCCCTTATTCTAAGAAAAGTAACACAGGAGTAGAAAACCAAAACCCATATGTCCTCACTTATAAGTTTAAGTTATGAGTATGCAAAGGCATGCAGATTGATAAAATAGACTTTAAAGACTCTGGAAGAGGAGGATGGACGGGGGTGCTAGGGATAAAAACTACACATTAGGTGCAATGTACACTACTCAGTTGATGAGTACACTAAAATCTCAAAATCCACCAATTAATCCATGTAACAAAAAAACACTTGTACCGCAAAAGCTATTGAAATAAAAATTTGAATTTAAAAAATAAAAAAATTTATGCATTTTATGAATTAATCTAAATTTAAAAATCAGTTAATCTTAAGTTTCTGACCAAAAAAAAATGTAGTTATAGATTTCTCCTCCTATGTAGAAACAAATTTTTAGTAAAACTAAGGACTGGATGTTTGGAAAAGAGGAGGAAACAGGATGTGTCTTCTTAAACGGTCACGGCACTTAAGAATCAAAAGTCTCAGTTTCCTGGGGTACACTACTCTTCGGAGATATGTTTCCCAGAAGAAGAGTATATATTTCAGCTTTTTATCATAACAGTTTAAGCACATAGAAAAGGTAGTAAGAGAAAAAAAAATGCTCATACACCCTTCACCCAGATTTAATCATTTATATACTATTGACTTATGTGGATGTGAATTACTCCTTTATTTCTATATCAAAGTAAGTTGCAGACAACATGATGCCACACACCATGCTTCCCCTATGAATAAGAACAGTCTCCTCAAAACCAAAATGCCACTGTCAGGCCAAAACAATTAACCAAATTCCACTTTAATGGCCCATCCATATTTTAAAATTTTTCCCCTTGCCCTAAAGCATCTTTTACAACTTTTTTCACCTACAAGAATCCAATCAAGCTGCACACATTATATTTAGCTGTGACTTTTTCAACTCTAAATCTGGAAAAGTTCCACTATCTTTCTTGTTTTCTTACTGTTTTTGACATAACTTTTTGAAGAGCCCAGTCAACTGCCTTGTAGAATGTCTTACATTCAGGATTTGGCCAATCATTTACTTAAGGCATTGTTAAACTTATTTCTTCATCCCTTGTACTTCCTGTACACTGAAAATTAGGTATTGGGTTTAGTTCCCTTTAGATTCAAATTGAACAATATGAATGAGAACATTTCATGGGGTGTACACAAATAAACACGTAGCATCAGGTGGTCCACTGCTAGAATGTGAATTTTGATGACAAGGATGGGTACCCCACCAGAGTGGTGTCAGGTTGTTCATTGCTAGCAACGTGAGTTTTGATGAAAATAATGGTTATTAACAGAAAGGTGCACCTTATCCAATTAAGGTAATCAATAATTTGTAGTGTAGTATTTGTGAGCATTTCATTCTTCAATTTCCTCAAATGGCTGTCACTGACAATTCCTACCTGAATCAATTGCTACTGTAAGGATTTTCAAAATGTAATCTTGCCAATTCTGTAATTTCTCCTAAATTTATCAGCAGGCAGACTGCTTAGGGTTTTCCCTTTTCTTTTTTTTTTTTTTTTTTTTTTTTTTTTTTTTTTATCCTTCACCCCTATCTCTTTTCCTCTCAAATGCCACTATGGTCTTATTTTTAAACAATTATATTGAGGACTAACTTACATAGAGTAAAATTTACCAATTTCAGTAGTAAAGTTTGAGTTTCAACAAATGTATACAGTTGTGTGACCATCACCACGATCCAGATGTAGAACACTTCCACAACCCAAAAAGTTCCCTCCTGCTCTTTACAGTTAATTTCCTTACTTCACCCCTAGGACCCACTGATCTGATTTGTATCATTACGGTTCTGCTCTTTAAGAATTTCATTTAATGGAATCATATTATAGTATATAGTCTCTGGTGTCTGGCTTATTTCACTTTGTGAAACACTTTTGAGACTCATCCACGTTTTTGCATGTACAAATAGTCATTCCATTGTATTGAGGAGATTCCATTGTATAGATACAGCATAATTTGCTCATCTATTCACCAGTTGATGGATATTTGGGTTGGTTGCAGTTTGAGGTTATTATGAACAAAGTTGCTGTAAACATTCACTTACTGTTAATTTTGCGACTCTGTGTTTCATCTCTTTTAGGTAGATACTTAAGAATGGAATGGCTGAGTAATCACAGGTTTAACTTATGAAAATGTCAACCTTTTCAAAATGATTAGATTATTCTAGATTCTGAAGTGTATGAGGGTTCAAGCTCCTTTTCCCTTTGCCAATGCTTGCTATTTTCAATCCTCTTAATTTTAGCGATTTCAGTGTATATAATGTTATCATTAATAATTTCAATTTCCTTTTCTCTGATGACTAGAGACACTGTGTACTTTTCCATGAAGTTGTATGTCTTTTTTGGAAATATGTCTATTTAAATCTTGGACCCGGTTTTAATCAGGGTACCTTCTTAATATTAAATTCTAAGAGTTATTTGTGTATGTTAGACACTGGTCATTTATTAAGTACATGCCTTGCAAATATTTTCTCCCAGCCTTTGGCTTCACAATTTATCATTCTTCTGCAGTTAAGATATGCTGTATGTAAGAAATATTTGCCTAAGCTAAAACTGCAGTAACAAAAAAATTCTCCAGTGCTTTTTCTCTAGAAATTTTATGGTTCTATTATCCATTTCAAGTGAATTTTGTATTGAGTGGAGATGGGGGGGCATATATATTATCCAATTTTAGTAATACCACTTGCTGCTCAGACTGTCCTTTCCCTCCACTTAATTACCCAGACATCTTTGCCAAAAATTAATTTACTATCTAACTTTGGTCTATTTGGGGATCCTGTTCAACTTATTGATCTATCTTCTAACCTAACATCAATACCACAGTTTTGACTTTAGTAGCTTTATAGGAAGTCTGGAAATTCAGTACTGTAAGTTATCTTCATTTTAGGCTTTTCTGTTCTAGAAATGATTTTATTATTCTAGGTTGTTTATATTTTCAAATAAAGTTAAAATCGGCTTATACCTGATTCTATAAATTCTGGACAATTTCTATCAAAAAAAAAAAAAAAGCCTGTGAAGGTTTGTTGAGGTTACACTAAATTTTTTCTTTATTATACTTTAACTTCTGAGGTACACGTGCAGATCATGCAGGTTTGTTACATAGGTATACACGTGCCATGGTAGTGGTTTGCTGAATCCATCACTCCGCCATCTACTAAATTTATATATAAACAACTTAAAGATTAGCACTTTTAATTACATATAAACTAATTCATAAAAAATTGTATCTCTCCTCATTTTACTTAGGTCTGTCTTTTTTCATTTCTCTCAACAATTCTGGATAGTTTGTAATATACATATCTTTCACATATTTTGTCAAATGTATCCCTAAGTATTTCATTTTTACGATGTTATCTCAAGTGGTATTATCATATATCACTATGTGTATCACTTACTCAATAGTTATTTATTCAACATATTGCAATCTATTGCAGTCATTATTCTTTTTTGATGCTCAAAATTTCAAAATTTTACCAGTGCAAGTGCCATCCAGTTGGCTTCTGTTTCCTTTTGAGGTGATTTCATTAGGCTGAGCATCTTCTAAGTTAGGGAACAAGATTCCTCAGGCTCACCTTGTATCTCCCCTGTGTGAAACCCTTTATCAAGTAAAAAGCACCATTATGGCAGGCACTCTGCTAGGAGTGGAATGGAAATCAGAATGATGCTCACAGTTAGAGTACCACTTGTATATCCAATTGTGAAATCTGTCCAGGAATTAGGTGGTCTTTTATTGAAAAAAAGTCATTTAATCAAATCCAGAATTTTTCTCCAATATTCTACCCTCACAATGAACCTCAGGTTTGTGAAGATGAGCATCCAAATACTAATACCTACCTTGGCAAGTATCCCTAAGTAAGATACACATGTCTCTAGAATTAGACTAGAAGAAACCAGTGCATTCTGAGGCTTAAATCTGGTACAGTCTCTAAAGCAGGGGATGTGAGGGGAGAGTAAGAAATCCTTATTTTCTTCTCTTGTGAATAATTAACACTGTAATCTTCGACTAATGAGCAAAATAAAAAACTAACATTCTGTCAATGATTTCCTATCCAGCACCAGAATATCAAGGCACTGAGAATATCCAGAGAAAACCATGGCTAGAATAAAAGTGTGCTGTTTGCCCTCCCACCACCAACTCGCCTTTCTAGCACACCCTTCAGGTCCAACCTTCTTGCCGACTCTGCCAAGTGTATCCTAGAAGTAGTACTGAGTCTGAGAATTACAGTCCAGTTTCATAATCCAATCTTTCCTTGTTGTATAACTGCTTGTGGTAATAATGGAATGCCTTATATCTAATAAGATAGCGCTTTCCTGCCTTTTCCCCAAGTTATTCCTTGCTGGCCACAAACACTTCCACTTTTTTATTCTGGAAATTATACAAAAAATACAATTATTTTCTACATGGAAAGAGGATGGTGAGTAACGGCTAAATTCGTAGAAATACGAAAAACAACCTCACTGCAAAGGAAGACTGAAAAAACTTTTTCGTGAAACCTACCCTTCCCTAATGAAAAGGGAAATATAAACAATTTTAATGGAACTAAAAAGGGTGTTAGAGAGTTGAGGTAATTCACTGAAAGTGCTCAGGCTAAGAAATTAGTGGAGATGAATTACAACCTAGTCTGGTCAGAAGAGGTTCTAACTATACTACACTACCTACAAATTAAAAAAAAAAAACAGAAACAAATCAATGCAACTTAAGGCCACAAATAGTTGTATATGTAACTTAATTTTATTCAATTTTAACCCAAGCCCCAAATTTTATTTGGTTATAATTTTTACTCATATTTTTCATGATTGTAACCTGGCTTCAGTCAATTCAAGGGTGATTCTATTAGCAAACTCTCTATAGTCCTTCCCAGCATAGTTCTCTACTAAACAAAACCAGAGAAAAGTCATCTCTTGCCTTGATATTTTACGACAACAAATAAACTCCTAAATGGGTCTAGATTGTTTTACACAAGCTAAGTCCAATTTTAAAAATTGGGAAAAAATTAAAACTTAATCATTTATAAGCCTTATATCACTAATTCACAATTCTTAGAGGTATCCTTTTGTTAATAAAATCTCCAACTCTGTTTTCATTTTAGTCACAGTGGTAGATAATACAGGAACACAGGTTGTTGAAAGACTCAACAGCTAATAAATCTTTTTATTGGTCTTAAATTAGATAAACTGAGTAAGTGGTGATAAAGCACTGTAAACTTGTTTTGGGAATCCACAATAAATAAGAGCCCTAAGGCTGAAAAACAACCATTCATTGCTTCAATGGGTAAGAACCAAAGCATTAATTGTTTATTACTATGATGCTACAAGCAATAGTGAAAATGGCAAAAACAAAACTAGGAACAGCTTGCCATCACTAGGGAGTGAGATATGGGCAGGGCTTACAAAGCACCACATTGTAATCAACCACTACCCTCCAAAATATCTCACAGCGCATCAAGTAATTTCTCTGTCTCCTCGTACACTTACAATCTCTTAGAATTCCACTTCTCTTTTGAGGCTACTGTCACTGAAATCTAGGCAAAGAGTGATTTTAGTCCAATACATTCCATGCTAAGGAAGTCTAGGAATCCCCCGGAAAGAAAAATCACGGTAGAGAAGAATTTGCTATCCTCTGTAGCACCAGATGGCACACATAAAGGGATGTTGTACACTCCAGCTCAGCAACAAGGTAGTTTTATCACTGTCATTTATACATGCCCCAAAGGTGCGCAATCCAAACTAATGTGGAGATTCTTCAATGACAGCTGAGACTGAAATATTCCATCTGTGTTTAATACAGAGATTGCATCCTTTATTCTCCGATGAGAGCCTTTCAGAGTATCACTACGTGACTTTTTTCTTCCAGAAGACAAAGCCTTCCCATTATTTTTTTTTTTATTTTTTTTATTTTTTTTTTACTCCTGCATCTGTCTGTAAGATTGCTTTTAGGAGGATGGCATAAGTTTCAGAAACAAAGCTAAGCATTTGCCCATCTTTAGTTCTAACATCAATTTGAGCCTTGCAAAACTACATACTAATTTTGCTATATGTGACAAAATGCAGTCACATAGGAAATCCGCTTACAGAGCAGTATAATTATGCTATAGAAATTAACTATGTAAGGCTGGGCATGGTGGTTCACACCTGTAATCCCAGCACTTTGGGAGGCCAAAGTAGCTGGACCATCCAGGTCAGTTGTTCAAGACCAGCCTGACCAATATGGCAAAGTCCCATACCTACTAAAACTACAAAATTAGCTGGGCATGGTGTTGTGTACCTGTAATCCCAGATACTCGGGAGGCTGAGGCAGGGGAATCACTTGAACCTGGGAGGCAAAGGTTAGTTACAGTGAGTTAAGATTGTGCCCCTGCATTCCAGCCTGGGTGACAAGAGCAAAACTACATCCAGCTAAAAAAAAAAAAAAAAAAAAAAAAAAAATTATGCAAAACCCAAGGAATAGCCACTCTCTGTGTGAGAGAGAGACTGTGTCTGTGTGTATATCTGTTACTATAAAGTAGAAAGAATAACGATTTATGTAAAAATCCCAAAAAAAGGAATCAATAATCCTAGGAGTCAGAACTATGTAAACACTAATTTTGTTTTTCAACTTATTCACTCTTTCAGAGTTAAAAATAGATTAACATAAAACTTTTTTAAAAAATGTGTTATCAAAAGGGTTAAATTGTCCAAAGCAGGAGTATAATAAAAAAATAGGGGTCATTCTTAGCTATAAAAACAATCAAAAATACAACAGGGTCTTCTAGTGACTTTAAAAAATGAGATCAAGGCCGGGTGCAGTGGCTCACGCCTGTAATCCCAGCACTTTGGGAGGCCGAGGCGGGTGGATCACCATCCTGGTCAACATGGTGAAACCCCGTCTCTACTGAAAATACAAAAAATCAGCTGGGCATGGTGGTGCGTGCCTGTGATCCCAGCTACTCAGGAGGCTGAGGCAGGAGAATTGCCTGAACCCAGGAGGCGGAGGCTGCGGTGAGCCGAGATAGCGCCATTGCACTCCAGCCTGGGTAACAAGAGCGAAACTCCGTCTCAAAAAAAAAAAAAAAAATGAGATCAAAATGTTTTCCAAATGCCTAAATGGTTCTTCGCTACAAGACAGAACAATACACTGTCAATTCTCTGGGGACTTAGAATTTAATTCTATCTGAAGAGGATAATTTAAGAAACAAAGTTGTAATATGTTATTGATATATTAACACTTTGGGACACAGGAGATGTCTGCTAGGTTTCACATTTCAAGATTGGACTGAAAAACACATTTTAAGCATCTGTGAGAAGGACTGTCATTGATAGTTTGATCAGACTGACCTTTAGCTTTATGGAAAGAGAGCCTGGGGAATGAGCCAGTTAACGCCTACAAAAGCACAATTGGCCTCTTCTCCTTGAGGAGGTAGGCAAGAACCCAAGGAATAGAGTGAGAGTTTTAAAATCTCTTCTGCAAGAGCCAGTTCTGAAAGAGACATCAATATCAATGTAGAAAAAGATTTGGCAATGAAAGGAGCCAAGTGCTTGCTTTTTATATTTCAATAATCCATGAAAATTGGCGAACAGTAGTCACAAACACACAGTTCCATGCCTATGTGAGACCCAATTAAAACTTGCAATCAAATGTACTGTTTGGCATTATCAACAGAGAATGTTCAAAGGCTTTGCATCAGGCTTCAACCAGGGACCCCCATCTCAGGCAAACTCACCGGGACTCTTTCTTAACACAGTCCAAACCCTAGACCCTAAATTCTACTTGTCAGCGTGTTCTGAAATAATGGAGAAAGAATATCTTTCTTTCTCTTTAAGAGTAATGTTCTCTCCCACTCACCAGGTTCTACAGCCTGCCCCCTGGATTCTGAGGGACTCTGTCCTTCCCAATGTCTCTCTGAGCATCTTCAAAACTTCCTTTCTTTCTGCTTTTAATTGTTATCTGGTAAAAGAGAAGCCAAATGAAAATGCAGAAAGATCACAGGAGTGGATTAAGATAACCTTCTGTCAAATCCTAGCTCAGCTACTCTCTATTTATGTGATTTATTTAACTATTTTAAGATGATTTTTCCATTTGAAAAAAACAGGGAAGGCAGTAACAATTTTACTGTCCCACCTACTAGAATCTTCAGGAAGTTAACAGGAAAAAAATCAAGTGAGTATGCTTTGCGAGTCCTAGAGTATTACACAAATAGGTAACATGCAATTAATCCATAATAGGATCAGCCTCATTCCAACAAATCTCCACCTTCTTCCTCTTATATTTCATAGCTAAACTTTCTTTTTCTTTTTATTGTACTTTAGGTTCTGGGGTACATGTGCAGATCATGTAAGACTGTTGCATAAGTACACACACAGCAATGTGGTTTGCTGCCTCCATCCCACCGTCATCTACATCTGGCATTTCTCCCCATGTTATCCCTCCCCAACCTCCCCACCCCACACTGTCCCTCCCTTGCCTTCCCCAACAGACTCCAGTGTGTGATGCTCCCCTCCCTGTGTCCATGTGTCCTCATTGTTCATACCTGCCTATGAGAACATGTGGTGTTTGATTTTCTGTTCTTGTATCAGATTGTTGAGAATTATGGTTTCCAGATTCATCCATGTCCCTACAAAGGACACAAATTTGTCATATTTTATGGCAGGATAGTATTCCATGGTGTATATGTGCCACATTTTCTTTGTCCAGTCTATTGTCGATGGACATTTGGGTTGGTTCCAGGTTTTTGCTATTGTACTTAGTGATATTATGAACATACGTGTGCATGTGTCTTTATAACAATAATTTATAATCCTTTGGGTATATACCCAGTAATGGGATTGCTGGGTCAAATGGAATTTCATTTCTAGGACCTTGAGGAAGCGCCACACTATCTTCCACAGTGGTTGAACTAGTTTACACTCCCACTAACAGTGTAAAAGTGTTCCTATCTCTCCACATTCTCTCCAGCATCTGCTGTCTTCAGATTTTTTAATGATCGCCTTTCTAACTGGCGTGAGGTGGTATCTCAATGTGGTTTTGATTTGCATTTCTCTAGTAATCAGTGATGATGAGCAGTTTTTCTTATGTTTTTGGCCTCATATAAGTCTTCTTTTGAAGAGTGCCTGTTCATATCCTTCACCCACTTTTGGATGGATTTGTTTTTTTCTTGTAAAATTGTTTTAGCTCTTTGTAGATTCCAGATATTAGCCCTTTGTCAGATAGGTAGATTGCAAAAATTTTTTCCCATTCTGTTGGTTGCCAGTTCACCCTAATAATTGTTTCTTTTGCTGTACAGAAGCTCTGGAGTTTGATTAGGTCCGATTTGTCTATTTTGGCTTTTGTTGCCAGTGCTTTTGGTGTTTTAGTCTTCATGAAGTCCTTGCCTATGCCTGTGTTCTGAATGGTTTTGCCTAGGTTTTATTCTAGGGTTTATTATGGTGGTAGGTCTTATGTTTAAGTCTTTAATCCATCTGGAGTTAATTTTAGTGTAAGATGTCAGGAATGAGTCCAGTTTCTGCTTTCTGCACAGTACTAGCCAGTTTTCCCAACATCATTTATTAAACAGGGAATCCTTTCCCCGTTGCTTGTTGTTTTCAGGTCTGTCACAGATCAGATGGTTGTAGATGTGTGGTGTTGCCACCAGGGCCTCTGTTCTGTTCCACTGGTCTATATCTCTGTTTTGGTACCAGTACCATGCTGTTTTGGTTACTGTAGCCTTGTAGTATAGTTGGAAATCGGGTAGTGTGATACCTCCGGCTTTGTTCTTTTTGCTTAGGGGTGTCTTGGTTATGCGGACTCTCTTTTGGTTCCATATGAAGTTTAAGGTGGTTTTTTCCAGTTCTGTGAAGAAGGTCATTGGTAGCTTGATGGAGATAGCATTGAATCTATAAATTACTTTGGGCAGTATGGCCATTTTCACGATATTGATTCTTTCTAACCACGAGCATGCAATGTTTTTCTATCTGTTTGTGTCCTCTCTTATTTCATTGAGCAGTGGGTTGTAGTTCTCCTTGAAGAGGTCCTCAACATCCTTTGTTAGTTGTATTCCATCCTTTGTTAGTTGTATTCCTAGATATTTTATTCTCTTTGTAGCAATTGTGAATGGCAGTTTGCTCATGATTTCACTCTCTATTAGTCTGTTATTGGTATATAGAAATACTTGTGATTTCTGCACATTGATTTTGTATCCTGAGACTTTGCTGAAGTTATCAGTTTAAGGAGATTTTGGGCTGAGATGATAGGGTCTTCTAAATATACAATCCTGTCATCTGCAAATACAGACAATTTGACTTCCTCTTTTCCTAACTAAATAAGCTTTATTTTTTTTCTTGCCTAATTGCTCTGGCTAGAACTTCCAAAACTATATTGAATAGGAGTGGTGAGAGAGGGCATCCTTGTCTAGTGCCAGATTTCAAATGGAATGCTTCCAGTTTTTGACCATTCAGTATGATAGTGGCTGCACGTTTGTCATAAATAGCTTTTACTGTTTTGAGAGATGTTCCTTTGATTGCTAGTTTATTGAGAGTTTTTAGCATAAAGGGCTGTTGAATTTTGTTGAAGGTCTTCTCTGCATCTATTGAGATAATCATGTGGTTTTTGTCTTTGTTTCTATTTATGTGGTGGATTACATTTATAGACTTGCATATGTTGAAACAGACATGCATCCCTAGAAAGAAGGCTACTTGACCATGATGGATAAGCTTTTTGATGTGCTGTTGCAATCAGTTTGTCTGTATTTTATTAATGATTTCTGTGTCTATGTTGATCATGGAAACTGGCCTGAAGTTTTCTTTTCTTGTTGAGTCTCTGCTGAGTTTTGGTATCAGGATGATGTTGGTCTCATAAAATTATTTGGAAAGGATTCCCTCTTTTTGGATTGTTTGGAATAGTTTCAGAAGGAATGGTACCAGCTCCTTTCTGTACTTCTGGTAGAATTCAGCTGTGAACCTGTCTGGACCTGGACTTTTGTTGGTTGGTAGGCTATTAATTGCTGCCTTTATTTCAGGCCTTGTTATTGGTCTATTCAAGGTTTCAACATCTTCCTGGTTTAGGATTCGGAGCGTGCAAGTGTCCAGGAATTGTCCATTTCTTCCAGGTTTACTGGTTTATGTGCATAGAGTTGTTTGTAGTAATCTCTGATTGTAGTTTGTATTTCTGTGGAATCTGTGGTGACACCCCCTTTATCATTTTTTATTGCATCTATTTGAATCTTCTCCATTTTCTATTAATCTGGCTAGCAGTCTATTTTGTTGATCTTTTCAAAAAACCATCTCCTGGATTGATTTTTTGAAGGGTTTTTTTGTGTCTCTACCTCCTTCAGTTCTGCTCTGATCTTAGTTATTTCTTGTCTTCTGGTAGCTTTTGAGTTTTTTTTTATCTTGCTCCTCTAGCTCATTCAATTGACTATAGAGTGTCGATTTTAGATCTTTCCTGGTTTCTCATGTGGGCATTTATTGCATAAATTTGCCTCTAGACACTGCTTTAAATGTGTCCCAGAGATTCTGGTACATTGTGTTTTCATTCTTGTTGGTTTCAAAGAACATCTTATTTCTGCCTTCATTTCATTGCTTATCCAGTTGACATTCAGGAGCCAGTTGTTCAGTTTCCACGAAGTTGTACGGTTCTGAGTTAGTTTCTAAATCCTGAGTTCTAACTTGATTGCACTGTGGTATGAGACACTGTTTGTTATGATTTCCATTATTTTGCATTTGCTGAGGAGTGCTTTACTTCCAATTATGTGGTCAATTTTAGGGCAAGTGTGATGTGGTGCTGAGAAGAATGTATATTCTGTGGATTTGGGGTGGAGAGTTCTGTAAATGTCTGTTAGGTTTGCTTGGTCCAGATCTGAGTTCAAGTCCTGGATATCCTTATTAATTTTGTCTTGTTGATCTGTCTAATATTGACAGTGGAGTATTAATGTCTCCCACTATTATTGTGTGGGAGTCTAAGTTTCTTTGTAGGTCATTAAGAACTTGCTTTATGTACCTGGGTGCTCCTGTATTGGGTGTGTATATATTTAGGATCATTAGCTCTTCTCGATGCATTGATCCTTTTACCATTATGTAATGCCCTTCTTTGTCTCTTTTGATCTTTGTTGGTTTAAAGTCCATTTTATCAGAGACTAGGATTACAACTCCTGCTTTTGCTCTCCATTTGCTTGATAAATCTTCCTCCAACCCTTTCTTTATTTGGAGTCTATGTGTGTCACTGCATGTGAGATGGGTTTCCTGAATACTGTACATTGATTGTTCTTGATTTTTTATCCAATTTGCCAGTCTGTGTCTTTTGATTGGGGCATTTAGCCCATTTACATTTAAGGTTAGTGCTGTTAAGTGTGAATTTGATCCTGCCATTTTGATGCTAGCTGGATGTTGTGCCCATTAGTTGATGCATTTTTTTCATTGTGTCGATGCTCTTTACCATATGGTACATTTTTGGAATGGCTGGTACTGGTTGTTACTTTCCTTGTTTAATGCTTTTTCAGGCACTCTTGTAAGGCAGGCCTGGTGGTGCTGAAATCTTTCAGCAATTGCTTGTCCATAAAGGATTTTCTTTCTCCTTCATTTATGAAGCTTAGTTTGGCTGGGTATGAAATTCTAGATTGAAAGTTCTTTTCTTTAAGGATGTTGAATATTGGCCCCCACTCTCTTCTGGCTTGTAGGGTTTCTGCTGAGAGATCTGCTGTGAGTCTGATGGGCTTCCCTTTGTGGGTAACCTGACCTTTCTCTCTGGCTGCCCTTAGCATTTTTTCTTTCATTTCAACCCTGGTGAATCTGATGATTAGGTGCCTTGGTGTTGCTCTTCTTGAGGAGTATCTTTGTGGTGTTCTCTGTATTTCCTGGACTTTAATATTGGCCTGCCTTGCTAGGTTGGGGAAGTTCTCCTGGATAATATCCTGAAGAGTGTTTTCCAGCTTGGATTCATTCCCTCCATCACATTCAGGTACACCTATCAAACGTAGATTAGGTCTATTTCACATAATCTTATATTTCCTAGAGAATTTGTTCATTTCTTTTTACTCTTTTTTCTCTAATATTGCCTTCTTGTTTTATTTCATTGAGTTGATCTTCAACCTCTGATATCCTTTCTTCTGCTTGGTCAATTCAGCTATTGAAACTTGTGTATGCTTCACAAAGTTCTCGTTTTGTGTTTTTCAGCTCCATCAAGTCATTTATATTCTTCTCTAAGCTGTTTATTCTAGTCAGCATCTCATCTAACCTTTTTTCTATGTTCTTGGTTTCTTTGCATTTGGTTAGCACATGTTCTTTTAGCTCTGAGAAGTTTATTATCCACCTTCTGAAGCCTGTTTCTGTCAATTCATCAGATTCATTCTCCATCCATCTTTGATCCCTAGCTGGTAAAGAGCTGCAATGTTTTGGAAAAGGAGAGGCATTCTGGTTTTTGGTGTTTTCATCCTTTTCGTGCTGGTTTCTTCCCATCTTAGTGGGTTTATCTACCTGTGGACTTTGTAGTTGGTGACTATCGGATGGGGTCTCTGAGTGGACATCCTTTTTGTTGATGATGAAGGTGTTTCTTTCTGTTTTTTAGTTGTCCTTATAACAGTTAGGCCCTTCTGCTGCAGGACTGCTGGAGGCCCACTCTAGACCCTGCTTGCCTGGGGATCACCTGCAGGGGCTGCATAACAGTAAGGGTTGCTGCAGGTTTCTTCTTCTCTTATCTTTGTCCCAGAAGAGTACCTGCCAGATATCAGCCTGAGTTCTCCTTTATGAGATGTCTCTTTGGGTATACCAGGGTCGGGGAACTGCTTGAGGAGACAGTCTGTTCTTTATAGGAGCTCAAGTGCTGTGCTGGGAGCTATGTTGTTCCATGGGGAGCTGCTGGGCAGGTATGTTTAAGTCTGCTGCAGCAGAACTCATAACCACCTCTTTTCCCAGGTGCTCTGTCCTAGGAAGGTCGGCTTTATTTATAAGTTCATGTCATGCTGCTGCCTTTTTTCATAGATTCCCTGCCCCACACAGAGTAGTCTAGTTACAGTCTGCCCGCAGAGCTGTTCCTGAGCTGCCACAGGCTCTACCCAGCTGCTGTGTGAATTGCCTTGGTAGTGGCAGACTGCCTCGGTAGTGGTGGCCACCCTTCACTGCACTGAGCTGGACCATCCTGGGTCCAGCTGTGCTTGCTGGGAAACTCTCAACCCAGAGCATTTCAGATTGCTTGTTTTGTGGCAGTGGTACCTGTTGAGCCAGATCACCCAGCTCCCTGTCTCTGCCCCAACCCTTTCAGTTGAATGGGCAGTTCTGTCACCCCGGCGTTCCAGGCACCAGTTGAAATGGCTGCCCAGATTTGTGTAAGTTTCTGTGTGCCAACCCGGCACCAGCTGAAACTGCCATGCTGAAAACTCATGGCGCTTTTTGGCCTGGGAATCTCCTGGTCTGTGGGCAGTGAAAATTTGTTTGGAAATGCAGTGGGCACTCACCCTATGCGTTGTTCTTGCTGAAAATTGCACCCTGGAGCTGTTCCTATTCAGCCATCTTGGATCCTCCACCATAGCTAAACTTCTTGACTAAACGGTACACTTACTACCTCAGTCCCAACACCTTTTACTCTGTTGTGCTCCATACAGCCCAGCTGGCCCATTCCACTTGAACTTGTGTAGTATTTTTTCTTCTTGTATCTAATGTCATTGAGCGTGATCCACACCATCCTGAAACCTTGTCTACCTTAAGATCTTCTCAATTTCCTTCTCCTTGATCACTGCTCACTATTGTAGTCATGTTGTGCTGCAGTCACTTACCCAACAGCTTTCTTGAACCAGGTTGTGTATAAACTGTAAATAAATGGATTGAGAAGTAAAAATAAAATCCTAAGCACCCCTCCCCCAAACTGATTGAACAAACTGCCTCTTGGTGATGGAGAACCCACGCAAATTTTAAAAGCTGAGTTCCTGGCTATAAAGGGAAGGTAGGCAGGACAATTCATTATGTCTCCTCCCTTGATCAATGCCATTAGGCTTTCTTCGCTAATGGCTAAACAGAAGCCAGCCCTTTCAGAAGACTTGCTGCACCACTGATTTCACCCAGCCCTTGACTGCTGCCTCTCCCTTTTGTGGTTTTGACACGACAACCCACCTTCCTGGTAAAAGACTACTGTGTGGTTCTGGCCACTCTACAGATGCTGCACACTGAGAGATTTGGTCTCCACTTCACCTTTGAGCATCAGGGGGCCAAAATCTCCACCTGATCATGCAAATGCCATTTTTTCAACACATTACCAATCAGGAGCCACAAAATTCAATTGTTTCATGCGTCTGTTTCTCATTTTGTAAGTATTCGTGACTCCTCCTATAGCTTATTAAATACATATATTCAGACACCCTACTCAGCATAAATTCCTGTTTCTTTTACCCCTCCCTCAGAGTGCCTATTTCGAGCTTCTGGCAGGAAGCTACCCTTTCCAGCGTGGCCGCCTGCAGGCCACAACTCCGTATGAGAAATAAAACTCTTCTTTCCAAATTTATGAACCTTGTCATTCTTCAGTTGACAGAACAAACATCCCACAGATTTCACATATTTGCTATGGTAAAATTACAGAAAAACCATGACTGAAAATATTGGACCTATCCATGCTTAGAAACTAAATATCAACATATAGTTTCCTATACAGCTGACTGCAGGATTCTGGACATTTTTAGCTTACTGAATTTAAAGTATTTCTAAGGGCTTTAAGTCCATTAAAAATGAAAGCCTAGGCTCTTATTGAATCCTTATCTGTGGCTATTCAAATGGAATGAAACATACGCACACAAATACACAAGAAACAAATAGACAAATGAAACAAACAATCAAAAGCTGCGTTATCTAGCAGACTAAGTCAGAGCCCATCAGCTCTGACCTAGCTTCTCATTCTGTGCTAACAACCTCATTGCATGCAGTATTTCTCTTAAGTTATTCCTTGGTAAACTTCTCAACCTATTCCAGGAGTTTCAATGAATCAAAGGTGAGAAATGTGAATAGCAGAATGTGCAAGACTGGTGGGAAAGGGAAGATGAAGCAAGAACAACATGTTTTCCTTTAAACAACTCATCTAAGCACCTTGTCTGAGAAAGAAAAAGGATTAGGCCGGGCGCGGTGGCTCACGCCTGTAATCCCAGCACTTTGGGAGGCCAAGGCGGGTGGATCACCATCCTGGTCAACATGGTGAAACCCCGTCTCTACTAAAAATACAAAAAATTAGCTGGGCATGGTGGTGAGTGCCTGTAGTCCCGGCTACTCGGGAGGCTGAGGCAGGAGAATTGCCTGAACCCAGGAGGCGGAGGTCGCGGTGAGCCAAGATCACGCCATTGCCCTCCAGCCTGGGTAACAAGAGCGAAACTCCGTCTCAAAAAAAAAAAAAAAAGGATTAAAGAATTGTAGAAAAATGAACGGAAGGAGGAAATAAAAGAAGCTTGTTAGTTTTCCCTGCTTGGTTTTAAGAAAACAGTGTCTTCGTGTTTAGGGGCTCAGATGAGTCAGTGCAGCAGAGAAGCTAAAGACAGGTGAAAGAAGAGGCACATGAAGTTAGAAAAGTTTCCAGCAAAAAAGAGGAAATGCGATTGAAAAGGCAAGTATAAAAATTAGCCTTGAGAAGGAGAAGCAATCCCAAGTCTCCAGTGCAGATGTGATATTGTGCTGGCCTAGAGCCAGAACCAGAGCAAAACTATTTTATAAAATGCAAAACTGTTTTTAGATAAGTTGAAATGGCTGCCCCATTCTCCTCACAATAACTACTGTCCTTGGCCTCTGTAAATAGAACTGCCAGTTTGTTCTTCAAAACTATGTAAAGCTGCTTACCTTTTCTTATCAGTAACTGCTCTCTGTGGCCCTAATGTGACAGGCAAGCAGTCCTAACCCATGCCATCTTGGCTCCTGCGACTTGTAATAAGTAACTAAGGTCTGTGATTTCCACCTTAACCAGATAATGTGTAAACAAATGTTTATCTTGACTTCTGTAAACCACTTAAGTAACAAACGGAATGACAAAAGTCCCCATCCCTTGGAATGTCCGGGGACCCCCACCCTCATCTCTGCCCAGGAGGTAATTTACAGAATCCACTAGCCCTCGGAATGTCTGAAGCCTTTTCATCCCCATCCCTGCCCCTCACCCCCACTCCCAAGGTGGTTTTTCGGGTATAAAAAATCGTGGCACCCTCCTGTTGCCACCACAGGTTGGAGAGTCGTGAGTCCTCTGTGGTCGCCGGCATAATAAATGACCCTGCAATCTGGCATACTTTTGTCTTGTGATAACTTTCTACGCTCTGGTCAAATACAACACAGAAATTAATACATTTTGTAGACAATAAGTTAAGGAACTAAGAAAGTTGAATTCCCTATCAAGGTCATTGTTTTTTTTCTGTAAGGTAGCTAAGAAGATCATGGACTAAGAGTTAAAAGGTTTAACTAAAAGTTATAAGGTTTTAACTAAAAGTTATAAGGTTTTAACTAAAAGTTAAAAGCTTAACTGGGGCTTTGAGGTTTCAGAATCACCCTTGGAGCCAACACTGAGAGAGGAAGCCAAGTAAAAATACCAGTTTGATGATTTTCTCTAAGAGTTTTCAGCAAATAAAGTGTAGATGATAAAACAGTAAAAGCAGATGCTACTTCCATGCCTTTTTTTCTTTTCAGCCCGAAGGCCTTGACTCCATTGCCCTAAGTCACACTCCAACTCCTGGGGTGCCATCTTGAAAATGTTGAGATGAGGGTTGAGTGAGGATGAACCAGCAGCTAAACTGGGAATACATTTTAAGTGAATACTCAATTAGTGATGGTTCAGCAATTCTTTACCTTCAAGGTCAAGTTTTCATTAAAACTGCATTACTCTTCATAATAAAAGGTACATTTCTTTATCTGTCACCACCCAACATGAACATAACAATGAACATAAACATGGCTTCTCTTTTACTGAGAGAAGCTATGCTGACAGCAAAGAACTTCCTATGTATACAAGTATGGCAGATCCACTGATGGGTGGAATGCAGCCCTAGCTGGACTCAATCTGTCTGTTAATGTTAATAGCCACTGTTTGCACTGGTTGCCACTGCAGCATTCTGCTTCTTAGCTTCCCAGTCAGCATGACATTTTTCTTCCAACTGAGCTAGTCCATCTCTGACTTCTGCTGTGCCAACATGGTCTGTCAGCTACTGTCACTTCCCAGATGCCAGTAGCTATGTGACATTGGTGGGAAGTATGTCAGAATTGTCCTTGAAACACTTACTGTTACCTCCCACAAGTTTACAGAGTTGGCCACAGGGACATTGCTTTTTCTGGTGTGTGTGTATATGTGAATTTATATATATATATATGACATAGATATAGATATAGATATATCATATATATATAAACACTTATTGTTACCTCGTACAAGTTTACGGAGTTGGCTACAGGGACATTGCTTTGGTTTTCTGGTGTGTGTGTATGTGAGAATTTATGTATAATATATATTATATATTAAATAATATATAGTATATATATTATATATTACATAATATATATAGTGTGTGTGTTTACGTGTGTGTGTGTCTGTGTGTGTGTGTGTGTGTGTGTATGTAAATCCTCACAAGGATACCCTAATAAAGGAAGGCAACAGTTTACTAAATATTGGAAGTCAACAGTTTACTAAATAGTGGGTGCACATATTCCAATGCCTCAAAGTCACTCATGCATAAAACCTTATTGTTTGAATATATAAAATATATAAAGTAGGTACTTAGACTTTAACTTCCTGATGATGGCCAGTGGATGTCAAACCATATGATACCATTAAGGAAAAGAAGATCTCACCTGATTACAGTTGTAAGGTATTAAGTTTTACAGTGTTCCTGAGTACAAACTCAAATGACTACAAGAAAAATAATGTGGCAAATTAAACAAATTACAGCACAAATACAAAGTAAAATTACTGTGTTTACTGTAGCTTTTATTTTATATTAATCATATTTTCTGGTTAAACTGGAAATATTAAGGTACATTTTCATTTATATGTTCAAAGCAATTTGTCTTGCTTTTTCCAGATTAAAAAAGATGACACCTATTTCCATAACGATATCTTATTCTCTAACATTCTCCTTACTCATGTCTGCCAAACTACGTCTTATGTGACCTACAAATAGTTCCCTCTACTGTCTGATTAATCGGTATTTTGAAGTGGATTATTCAAATAACCATAATTCAAACAAAAGAGGGAAACCTCCTGGAATAAAAACTTAGATTTATTTGTCTTTCCTCAAATTCAACCTCGTCTACTATTTTTAAACTTGTTCTCCACTATAGCTCAGGGTAGAAATTTCTATCACACCATTGAGTCTCTTACTCTGTTTTTATTCATGACACTAAGCCACCTTCCTAATTTCCACTTCTCCTTACCTGCCTAGTGGCCCAGTCAAATTCTAACAACTGCAAACAGACTGGATCAGTCCTAGTTCTCTATCACTTCTCCTCTCATGCTAACCCACAGCCATCCTGTCTTCCCCCAACCTGCCCCTGCTATTCTGTGACATATTTGGCCCATATTACTTTTTCAGGATCATAATTAGACTTTCAAGTATATCTTATCTCCACAATGCAATCATGAACTCCTTGAAAGGAAGGATAGTATTTTCTACTATTTGGTGTCTCCTACTATTCCATTTCCACAGTCACTCCATAAATAATTAATAAACTGACTATCAAACGGTCACCTCTCCAAGTTATGCAGCACACCTGTTATTCACCCCAAAATGTTGTAGATAATCAGAGGGAATTTCTGGAGGAGAATTTTTAACTATCCACTGATGACAGAGGTCACCCGAAACAGTGAAAAGCAAATTTATACTGAAGAAGAAAGCAATAATTTATTAGTGAAGGAATACCTAGATGAATGACACAAATAATTAATTCTAGAGTACACCTTTACTGTGAATACATTACTGAGTACTGCTCCATGTGGGGCATAAAATCCATAAAAGATTTCATTTTGAATCAACCATAAGGTTTGAAGACATTGTGACTATTAAACAATATTGATTATTTGCTAGTATCTTTTAAGAAAAAGGCAAGCTAAAATGCTAAAGATAAGCTAAATATTATGATTTTGATTAGCAACAATATTGAGAAATATAAATGATTGCCAAACTTGTCTTAATAAAAGCAACTATAACTACTGCTCTTTTAAGGTCAATGGCAGAAGTGCTTTGGGATGCCAAAGGGAAGGCCAAAGATTCCAGGGAATGCTGGGCATATGGGATTTCTGACCAAGAACAGAATATAAGGATACTAGTATTAAGGAAAGACATTAGCCATAAGGTCAGTAATTTGAAGAATAACATTTTTCATGTTCTTCTGTTATGCCCATAAGGTGTGTAGGAACTCAAAATCAGCAAATTTACTACTTGCATAGAAAAAAAATCACTATTTCTTGCCAGAAGAAATTTGGAATTTACTCTCAGGTTATAAAGTAATGAAGTTACACCAGTATGTCAATCACAATCTGCTAGCTTTCCTCACATATCTTACCTGGGCAATTTTCAATTTATTGCCATTATGCTCACTTTTTCCTGTAATTACTATGACCTTTATCACTCCATCATCCTGCCCCCCACTGCCTCCTCAACTCCCCTTCTAGTGAATGACTTATCACACTATGGTTTTCATCCATTCATGATTTCCTATGCTATTTGCAATTATAAAATCTGACAATACTTTATTTCCCTTAAAAAGAGAATGTGGCTTTAAACTCTGAGGTTCTGTAAGGTAAACATAGAACAAAGGAACTTCCTTCAAAACATATAATAAAGTGTTAAGAAATTGATTCTTATCTTTGGACTGTTACCATAGTGAGTAATGAAAAAATCCAATAATCCAAGTAACAAACTCTTCCTTTTTGTTCTTTGGCAAATTTGAAAAATACAGATGAATATATTTAGCTCACTCAAACATAATGAAGCTAAATTGTTTTCCAAATATTACAAAACATACAAATATATTATATCTATAAATTAATTTATTTGGAATCATTTATGAATTCTCCATAAATATATCAATCTCATTTTAATACATCCTTAATTTTTAAAAAATCAACTGAATCTTTGACAATGGCTAAGTCAACTTAAAACCAATCTACTTATACTTTGTTAAAAACATAACAGCATCTAAAAGTTTGTGTTGGTGTGAAAATTAACTTGAGCTATAACAACTCAAGTTAATTATTTTGAGAAAATTAAGGAAGCTGACTCAGGAAATATTTTCTTCTATATCAAGAGGTAGCCAAACAGCTGTCAACTAATATCAACTAATCATTTCCCAGAGATAACAAAAGTGTCAGCATTTATAAAAATTGGCCAGGCGCGGTGGCTTATGCCTGTAATCTCAGCACTTTTGGAGGCCAAGGCAGGCAGATCACAGGGTCAAAAGACTGAGACCATCCTGGCCAACATAGTGAAATCCTGTCTCAACTAAAAATACAAAAAAAAAAATCATCTGGGCATGGTGGCAGGTGCCTGTAATCCCAGCTACTCAGGAGGCTGAGGTAGGACAATCGCTTGAACCAGGGAGTTGGAGGTGTCAGTGAGCCAAGATTGTGCCATTGCACTCCAACCTTGTGACAGAATGAGACTCTGTCTCAAAAAAAAAAAATTACTCCATAATTGCCAAATTTTGATGAGACAATGCCCCTTTCTATGCTAATTTTTGCCAGCTAGACTTGACCCACCACTTTCAGCACAGGGAGAGAGCAGCAGGCAGAAGGTAGAAGTGACAGCCAGACATCATAGCCTTTATCCCTTTTTAAATAACCAAAGAGCTGGAGGACAGGATCCTACCCGTATTTAGATGATGCCCCTACCAGAGCTCCACAGAATTAATGCATTGTAAAATTCCTAACTTGTAAATTTTAAATACTCATGAAAGTCTTGGTATTTCCTCTTCCTTATTAACAAGGACCAAACCCAAATCTGGAATTGATAAATGAAAAAGAATACAATACCTGTTGAACCGATGAGTTTATTTCAGCCCTAAAGCCTCATATCTCTTCTGACTAGTCAAAAAATTTACAGACAAAATACTAATAGTGCTGCCTTAAACAAAAGGAAAAAAATCGAGTAACAGGCATGGTAACCAATATGATTATTCTAAGAAGCACTTCAGGGTCCTGGTTTTAATTTAAATTATGGAAGTTAGCCAATCTAATCCAGTAGCACTGTCATCCAAGATACTGTCACTGTCAAAGTATTTGATGGCCAGATATGACCAGATAAACTAGTCCCAAGATATAAGATAGATATTTTTATAATGGCATAACAATAAATTTCTAAAGTCATGACAAATTCTACCTCACAGAAAGTCTTGACCAATGAAGCAGAAGAGGTAACTTTCTACCAAGTAATTAACTCAATCTACAGGATCCGATTATTTGTCAAAAGATAAAAAGTTTATTTCCATCTCTTTTGTTCGTAAAATGGTAAAAAGTATAACGATGAAAATATTTTTGATTTGTAGTACCCCACTGTTATTTGTACAACTGAAATCTATAGACACCTTGTCTTAGGATGTAAACATTAATGATTACCTAACAGAGGTATCATTTTTTCATCATTTATACATTGAGTGTTTTTGTGCCAGACACAGTGGCAAGGCACTAAAATATCATGAGAGTTTCTTACAGTTTACAACGTGCCTCTGCAAGCAGAGGTAGTCTTAATAAACTGGAGATAGAGTAGAAGATCACAAAGAACACAAAATCACCATTAGAAGTAGCCAAAACTACACACTTATTTCATTAGAAGTTCATCCAAAATTAGAGTTCTATAAGTATCAACAAAAATATAAAATTAATTCAAGTGTAATAGCTTAGGAATACAAAGGAATCACATAATTTACTAGAAATAGCCAAAAGGATACTGTCTACAAAAATACCTTTGACATTTTTAACAAGTTTTTAAAAAATATTTTTAAATATAATGAACTTGGAGGAAAAGGAGTTTGACACCAAGAAAAATGCTGTCTTTGCCATTGAAATACTGTGCCATAATATTAAGGTCAGAAATTAGAAATAAATGGCTTTTAATCCATATCTAATTTAAAGATATGCTAAATTGGGCTCACATTTTGATAAAAATGTAGATTTTTCACTGAATCTATAAAAATTTCGTCTACTTTCCTACATGGCAACAACTACTAGAGCTACCACTTTAAACAAGCCCCTCCAGTCTCTGAAACGCCTGGCCCTTTTTCACTAGCCTTAGTCACCTCTTTGACTCTTACAGGCTGGAGTATGTGCCCCCTGTAGGTAGTTCCAATTTTATTTATGCGAACTAGCCTCGTATTTCACACTGTCTTCTTTGCACTATCAAGTGCCTTAAATCATTATTACTGCTGAATGTCTTAAACTATAATTCACAGGTAGAAATTTACTTATTGTCTCCCTCAATACTTATTCTATCTTCTTTTTGGTAATAAAATCAACCAACTTTAGCTGTATACCTGCCTGCAGCTACAGACTACATTTCCCACCCTCCTTTGCAGCGAGGTGAGATCTCATGACTATGACCACAGGTTCTGATTCAGTAGGTCTGGAGCAGTACTCATTCTCAGAGATCCTAATTTAATCTGTGGTGGCACCCAAGAGTCTGTTCTTTATGTTCTTTATATAAATCTCATTTTACACTTCTCATATTAATCCAATATACAGACAGGGTTAGAAGTAACTGCCAAACCACTGTAGAGTGAGGAGAGCAACAAACGAGAGCAAGATGCCTGGTTTCCTTCCACCCCCAAACTACCTTCAGCTGAGACTTCTGCATGAGAAAGAAGTAAACATTCCACCTTGTTTAAGCCATTATTATTTGGCCTCTGTCCAAGCAACTGGGCACATAACCTGATATAACAGGTACCGGATGCTAACTAAGGTTCTTATACCAACTGTCTGCTGAAAGTACCAAACCTGCATTGTCTGATCAAAATTAGACAATGGATTTTTTCAAGTTTAACTTTGACTTTCATCTTCTGCTTCAAGATCTCATGAGCTACAAAAGGCATCAATTTATCCTTTGTTTCTCAACTATGAATCATCTGATTTCTTTTTCATATCACAATGCAAATTGTTTAATGGTATACTTTTCCCAATTGACTTCTAACTTGTTTGAATGTTAAGCAATATGTAGCTTTTACTTTGATTCCAATAATTTTAGTTTGGGTCTATTTTATCATATTTACATTTTAAAAGACCCAAAACCATCTTACTTCTTAAATCTGTACAGACCACACACACACAAATATCAGTTCATGGCCATGAATACAAAAGCTCTATCATGAATTGGAAAAAGCACCAGGGTTTCTCACGTGGCAATAGACCTAATGTAGCTTCTATCAGTTACCAAGCAACTCCAAACAAGAGATATTATCCAGTATATGGATCATTTCTGTTGGCTTGCAGTATTTAAAATTGTAAGAATAAAATGTCTATTATTATTTTAGCATAATTAATCCAAACACCAATTAATCTGCTAAATAACAAAGTTGACTGTATTCTCATTAGACCTTCATAAAAATGCCATAAACACAGCAATGTCATGTGCCTCTTTAGGAACACATACAAAGAAACCTGAAAAAAGAGAAGTAACTTCAAGGGGCAAAAGCTTAAACTCAACTCTTATTAAACACAAAAAATCAAGGAGAGAGGATATGCATGGACACATTCCTCTTGAGATGTACTCACAACTATAGAATAGTATTTAAATAGTTTGATTGCCTATGGTTTTTGGGTAAAGTTCCAAATGATTATTTCTTATAATTTAACTTATCTTCTGTGAAAGATAGTTATTTACCTAATTCACTATCACATTAATTTACATACCATTCTGAAATTCAAAGTTATATAAAAGACAACTATATCAGTAACAACACTTCTTGTTTCTTTTTAGTTATTTTATAGCGTAATTTAAGATAATAAATTAAAATATTTCAAGGAAAACCAAAGTTTGGTAACATACAAGAACTATGTGAAAAGGCAAAATTAAATTACCAGAAGGTTACATGTGGTTAAGAATCTACACATTTTCAGCAAAATTACAAGTTTTTAAATAAAGACACATCACTGCACATAGCATTACAGTGAATTAAATTAGCAGTTAATTTACACTTTAAAGATATATACTATTAAGATGATCAAAGATTTTCATCACTCATATTTTCCATCTATTCAAATATCAACTTTAATTTAAAAAATGAAGAGACAAGCATTTAAAGGCACTTAGCCCTAATTCCTCAACTGTTTGCTAACCTACTAGGCTTTGAAGACATACCCTCAATCTACAAATATTCTACATCAGCCTTGCTTGCTGTGAAATAATTACTCCATTATGACTACTGTAACAAAATACTTTCCATTAAAGTAATACAAAAGATGCACTTCTGAAAAAGTTTGGTTAGAAGACTGTCTTTAACAAAATGAGGTCTATATTAAGAATGAAGTCTATAGTATCATGAAAAACAACTATGAATATACTCTTTTCAAAACTATTAGAAAATTATCTGTTTTGGTTAATTATTATCTCTCCACTGGATCATAAATTCTCCCAATGTGTATTTTATTCATGGTTGTAAATCCCACCAATGCATCCAGAAATGAGGCAGAACTGTACAAATGTTAATATAAATATGTCAGGAGTAATCATTATTAAAATGCAATGATACATATATTTGTTATTACCTGACTCATTTTCAGTTTCTGAAGGAAGCAAGGTTACACATCATGTGACCAACCTCAAACTCAACACAACTGATTGCTCAGAGATATACATATCTCAAAGGCAATCAAAGGATTGTTTGGCTTGGCTTACAGAGATAAACTAAAGAAAGCTGGTACTCATGCTCCCTTTCAAATTTAACCCAAGACATAAGAGACTACTGTTAGGCAATGGTTGATGTTGAATCTAGTTACTCCTAACAATGTTGAGGATGGAGGCCACATGCGAGGTCAGTGACATGGTTTGGCTCAGTGTCCCCACCCAAATCTCATCTTGAATTGTAATCCTTAAGTGTTAAGGAAGGGGCCTGGTGGGAGGTGATTGGATCATGGGGGTGGTTTCCCCCATGCTGTTCTCATGATAGTGAGTCTCACAAAATCTGATGGTTTTATAAGTGGTGGTTTCCCCTGCTCTATCCTCTCTCCTGCCACGTTGTGAAGAAGTACCTGCTTCCCCTTCCTCCATGACTGTAAATTTCATGAGGCCTTCCCAGCCATGCAGAACTGTGAGTCAATTAAACCTCCTTTCTTTATAAATTACTCAGTCTCAGATATTCTTTATTGGAGTGGAAGAACAGACTAATGCAGTCAGTAAGTAAAAACAAATCATGGGGATAAGGGAAGAGACACAAAATGAGACAGAGAAAAAATATAGACACTCTCCCCAATTCACCACCTTCAAACAAACACACGAAAAAAGATAACACAAATGCTGAGGCATTAATTTCTTCAGGTTCTGTCAATGTTCCCCTTCCTGCTTTCATTTCTTGCAATACATGCCTTTCTGCCCTCTAGTTCCCTAAAATAAAACTAGTGTGTGAGACTCTGTTCCTTGAAACCAAAAGAGCTGTAATTAGAACATTCACATAACATTAAAAGACACACAATATTTGTAAATTTGGTCTATCTGAGGTGATTCAGCAGAACTGTCATCACAAATGTCAGTCACTGTGGCCCTGCAGCATACAAACAGAATGAACCCAGTGAGCTGAAGCTGTGCCTTCCCTGGTTGTTAGTGAATGAAAAGCAGCCACGTGTGCTACTACTGTGCCAGTCATCTGAGGCACAGATGCCACGTCTGCCATGTCACATCCTGGCCATCTCTCTGGATACTTCCATCACCCTCAGATTCTTTGTCTGGTTCCCAATTTGGCTCTGTGACTACTTAGCCACCTGCCTTTATTTGACACAGAGATGACTGTGGCTCACTGCAATTCTCACTGTTCATTCTATAATGTTCATCATTCATTTGGATGTCCGACTGCTTATTCTCTAGGTCCTAAACAATTTCCACCTTCTCTCCATGCCACCACCAACTCCACCAGATGCCTAAACTAGCTGAAACACCATCAAAAGGAAAAAGACTGTCACTTGTTTACATGGCATGGCTAACATGGGGAAAAACAAGAGGAGAGTTTTTAAAAAGTGGGAAAATTGAAAGACTCAAATGCATTTTCTTACCTAGCATTTGCAAGTGGATTCAATTTAGAGGAAAAGCCTATGAGAGTCATTAATAACTTTTAATTCATAAAAGGATATTGATTGGGCTTAAAAATAATTTAGTATTAAGCCAAAATTCTCAGACCTGAGTACCCTAGTCTCAGGTTTCTCTAAATCTGTTTCCTACAGAGTTAAATAATGTTTGGGTTTTACACAAAGGTACTTATACTTCATGCTTCTAAATCTTCTATCACTTTATTTAGCCCATAATCACTATTAAGTGGCTCACTCTGCAATAATTAAGGGAATGAGGTGCAAAGTCCATTGTAGCAAATCCTAAAGGAAAATATGAGAGAATGAAATTTCTCCCGAGTACCCCACCCCAACCTACATCAACCTAATGACATCAAATAACCTTATACATACACGCTTCTTCCACAGCACAGGTTATTAGCTTGGTGCAAAAGAAATTGCTGCTTCTGCCATTACTTATAATGCCAAAAACAGCAATTAGTTTTGCACCAACCCAATAATTTTACATATAGTCCATTTCCACTATCTTCCCCTCAGAGGACCCAACCTTTCCAAGCACATCATTTAGTGCTTAAAGATCCATGTTCTCATTGAAGAGTCACTCCTTGTCTAATGGATTAAAATCTCCACTACTAAATTCCAAAAGGGCAGTATAACTCTGGCCCTCTAAGCCAGTGTTTTTCAAATTTTCCTTATATACAAATCACTAGGTTTATTGTTACAATGCAGATTCTGATTTGGTAGGTCCAGAGTGGTGTCCAAGGCTCTTCATCTCTAGGTGATGTTCACGTTCCTGGTTGTGGCTCACAATCTGAGTAGCAAGGCACTACACTCTTAACTCCAAACCAGATGAAAGGCCAATAGCAACCAGACTGGAGACTATTATTATCTCTTAGGGATAGTAAAGGGCTCATTATCTTGTTTGATATTTATTCAACAAGCATTTATAGGGCTTCTAATGAATGCTCGGCTGAGATATAAACACAATTAATAATTAGTTCTACATTTAAAGTAACTCACTTTGGTGAGTACTGTTCAAGTATCAGCATGCATAAGAGTTTTTTGCAGCATTTATTAACAATGTAAATCAAAACAACATTGAGATACCATCTCACGCCAGTTAGAATGGCGATCATTAAAAAATCTGGAGACAACAGATGCTGGAGAGGATGTGGAGAAATAGGAACACTTTTGCACTGTTGGTGGGAGTGTAAATTAGTTCAACCATTATGGAAGACAGTGTGGCGATTCCTCAAGGACCTAGAAATAGAAATTCCATTTGACCCAGCAATCCCATTACTGGGTATATATCCAAAGGACTACAAATCGTTCTACTATAAGGACACATGCACACGAATGTTCATTGCAGCACTGTTTACAATAGCAAAGACCTGGAACCAACCCAAATGCCCATCGACGATAGACTGGATAGGGAAAATGTGGCACATATACACCATGGAATATTATGCAGCCATCAAAAACGATGAGCTTGGGTCCTTTGTAGGGACATGGATGAACCTGGAAACCATCATTCTCAGCAAACTGACAGAAGAGCAGAAGATCAAACACCACATGTTCTCACTCATAGGCGGGTGTTGAACAATGAGAACACATGGACACAGGGAGGGGAGCACTACACACTGGGGTCAGTTGGGGGGAAATAGGGGAGGGACGGTGGGGGGTGGGGAGCTGGGGAGAGATAGCAAGGGGAGAGATGCCAGATGTAGGTGATGGGGGGGAAGGCAGCAAATCACACTGCCACGTGTGTACCTATGCCACAATTTTGCATGTTCTTCACATGTACCCCAAAACCTAAAATGCAATAAAATAAATAAATGGGGGAAAAAAAAAGAAAATAAATAATAATAATAATAATAATAATGTAAACCCATGGTTGAGGCCTATGAATCTGTATGCCAGGCAAGTGATGGTTCAAACTGAGGAATGCTGGTTTCACAGAGCAGGGAGATGATTAAAAAACTAGATGATACATTGAATTTAAGAAAAAGCAATGTAGAATGAGAACTCAAAGGATGGTATGCTGACCAGGGCAGATTCATGGAAGAGGTACAGGAGAGAGCCTGGCAGTAAAGCGAGAAAGAAGCATATGTGAAAGGTCAGCAGTGAACAGATGCCGCAATTAGGCTGCTAAGAGCCAAGCATTCCCCAAACTTTTCTATAGAAAATCTTCCCTAAGATGCCTCGCAAGTTTCAAACAAAGGAACATGACTAAAGTCTTTTCATATGTTTTGCACAGAAGTTTGATCACAAAAGAAAGTAGTTTGGCTTATGATTTATGTTTTAATTGATCAAGTGCCAGAAATACTCAGTTTTATAATCAACAGCAGCAGGAAAAAAAAAAAAAGAAAAACAGTATCTGCTTTAGAGAAAGTTGAATCAACTGAAATAGCCTGAAGAACAGATTTTTCTAATGAAAATAAAAATTCTTGTCTGGTAAAATCTACAGGAAAAAGAATCCACTAACTAGAAAAATGAATGGTTTTCAAAAATACATTTAAAAAATAAATCTGCTCTTAAAATTTGTCAGAATCACAGGGAAGTAAACCTTACTGAGATTACATACAGAGTCTTCATTAGACACAGAGATCCCATATTAAATTCTAAAGTGATTGGGTAATAACTACTATTTTAATTATTTACCTTCTTAGAAACACTTCTTCACTCTTTATCTCTGAATACTAGGAATTCTAAAGAACACTCCCCTTTCAAAATCAACTACAACCTCAATACAAACAGTTTCACAGAGATTAGTAAAGCATACTCTATATTCACGTCAAGGATGCCTTATTGGTAAGCCTTTCAAAAGCTGGTTCTTTGTGAGTGTCCTGTAATTTTGTTTTTCAGGGATAATTTGTCAACTCTTATTGCTTAGGATACCTCTAATTGTAAAATGAAAGCCATTCAGCCATTAAACGTAATATCATTTCTGTTGTATAGCTTAAAATGAAAATTATAGCACATCACTATAACATATTGTCAAATTGGAAAGTGAATAGTGAACCCACAAGCAAAGTGATTAGGTAGTAGATACTAATGACTTGCCATTAGTTTATTCTGAAGTTTTCTGTGGGTGTTTGTAAATTATAGTGAGGAATGAAGTTATCAGAGCTTTAATTTCATATGATTTGATATCACAGACATAAGTAGACAATGAAGTTATCAGAGCTTTAATTTCATATGGTTTGATATCACAGAGATAAGCATAATAAGGTGCTCTCAAATAATCTGGAGTACTTATATGCATGTTCTCACTATATCTGGTTTTCCTCTTTGGAAATAATTTCCTTAAGGCCGAAGAGGTTCGTTTTAATTCTAACTGACCAGTCACACTGTGCTTTTGTCTGGACAGTGCTTAACAAGTGACAGAAATTGAAACCAATGTAGGCAAAGTAAAGCAATTATTGGCTCATATACAACAACTAAATCTCAGGATGGGCAGGATCTTAAACTCCGGTTTAAAAAAAAAAACAGAAAAAATAAACAAGAAAATACTAATTAAATTCATATTTAAGAGAGTTTTTGGGTGTTTTGCTCTAATAAGGAAAATCGTCATGTGTGACAAACAGTACTTATGTATACAAATGCCACAGTTAGTAAAGTTTTTTATAGTAAGCAAATCTGAAACTACAGTATTTCAGTATATATATACTACAAATTGGAAAATAAGTATCTTTTGTGGATAATGACAGCCACATTTCCAGTCTCAGAAATCAGGAGAGAAGGAAAGCTAGAATTAACCCTGTAGTACTGGACAAGAATCACAGATACAGGTATGACCTATGAATTTTAATAGATATACTGAAGGAATAGATTTAAAAATGAATATAAATGTACATACACATATATTAATAAAGATGCATATATTTCTTACCTCTGTACACTAAGAGGGCCTATAAATAATAACAAACCAGCAGTTCAGAGCACAACTACCACCTAGACCTTTCCAAATACCATTCTCCAATACAAGAAACAAGAACTTGTTGGGGAACTGATTGATTCTAGGGCTGGGCAGAGAAAATACAAGACCACCTTTGGACAATATTGATAAATGAATGGGTAGACAAAATGTATATTATACAGCCTTAATAAAGGAGGGGAATTCTGGCACATGCGACAACATGGATAACCTTGACGTTTATACTAAGAAAAATAAGCCAGATCCACAAAGGCAAATGTCGTATCATTCCACTTATATGAGGTGCTTAGAACAGCCAAATTCATAGACACAAAAAGGGGAATGGTGGTTTCCAGGGTCTGATGGGAGGGGAGAAATAGGGAACTAGTGTTTGACAGGCACAGAGCTTGAGTTGGGGAGAATGAAAAAACTTCTGGAGATAAATGGTGGTGACGGCTACACAACAATGTGAATGTTCTTCATGCTACAAACTGTATACTTAAATACCGGTAAATTTTATGGTATGTCTATTTAATCCCAATTTTTAAAAATAGAGGGAAGAAAGGCAAAAGGAACTGGTACACTGAATATGAAAAACAACTTGGTATTATCCTGTAAATTATGAAAATACTCATCTCAATAAATATTTATTCCAGTAAATTTCCTCCTTTGCTTGGACTCTAGATATACATTCTTGTCGATGTGCTGCAAGGGGCAAAACATGCATGTTGAAGAATAAAGCAACAGAAAAAACTGTATACATCCCAACTGTTCTTCAATAGGAAGAAGAAATCAGGATTAATAAGTTCAAATACAGACATACTATAAACACTCTACAGCACTGAAATAAAGAAGCCAAAACTTATGTGCATGAATGTGGATGAATCTAAAAATAAACTGATTGAAAAAAGCAAATCACAGAAGAATACTTACAACAACACAACACACATGGGCTTGAAACATAAAACTCAATCATACATTACTCAGGGATATATACATATGGAATATTCTATAATACAAATCAGCATAATGATAAACTTCTTGGAGCGGGGGAAAGATGACTATGGGGTGGTGGGGTGGGAGGCAGCACGTAGGAATTTAAAAGGTATTACTCTTTTTTAAAGCTGGGTAGTAAGTACATGACACATGATTTTTGTTTGATTGTTTTATAATATATCAATCACATTAGTTACTCCTTTATATGGATTATATTGCTAATAAAAAGGAAAAACCTTTTTTAAAAGGACAAATATTGGCCAGGTCCAGCGGCTCACACCTGTAATCCCAGCACTTTGGGAGGCCAAGACGGGTGGATCACTTTAAGTCAGGAGTTCAAGATCAGCCTAGCCAACACAGAGAAACCCCATCTCTAGTAAAAATACAAAAACAGTAGCTGGGCATGATGGCACATGCGTGCAGTCCCAGCTACTGGGGAGGCTGAGGCAGGAGAATTGCTTGACCCCCGGAAGTGGAGGTTGCAGTGGGCCAAGAATGCACTACTGTACTACAGCCAGGGTGACAGAGCAAGACTCTGTCTCAAAACAAGCAAATAGTATTTGCCTCAATGACTTTTTACAAGAACTAAATGAGATGATACATGTAACATACTTAGAATAATGCCCCTATATAATTTCTTATTTTTAGATAATTGAGAGAATAAGAAGTTATAAGACATAACAAAGAGATCACATATATCTATTACTTACATATAATTTAGTAGCTGTTAGATATTAATATCACCTTCATTAGAAAAACTTTACTATCTGTTCAAATATTATGTAATATGTAATTTACATATAGACAATGAACTACTAAAAAGGCAATAAAAATCAATCTAGAGTCTTGTTTAAAGCTCTCAGTCATTTCATTTATCTTCACAGAGCTTGTTGTAAGAGAAGCAGTGTCAGTATTCTGGAAATACGGGAAGAGAAGGAAAATCAAAAGTGTTTAGTGGCTGTCTTAATACTATAAAGCAAATAAGTAATTGGTTAAGTCCAGTTATCAGAACATATAAAATATACTATAATTTAATTTTTAGTACTAAAGGAAATCTTGAGAACCATGAATGTATTTAACTGGTTAAGCTTTCTATTACACAGTAACTATGACTACAACATCAATATTAAATATAAAAATTTAGAGAGATGATTCACCTAAATCTATAAACGCACTGATTAAAGGGACTTGCAACAGGTCAAAGGAAACTCCTTTGCTCACCCTCTTTATCATCAATATCACTATTAGGTCTGCTTTCAACATCCTCTGGGCTAGAATTTTGAGACCACCAATTCAGAACTTGAAAGACTGCTATTACATTTCAGCTTAAGAGTTTTCACTTGTGTCAGTGACAGCATTTATAGAGAAGGCAAAAACTACACCACAATAAATAAATAAAACATCCTAGGACCCCAAACACATTCCAGGATCCCAACACAGAGGATAGATCAAAAATCTATTTAAGTTCCCAGGCTCTTCTAATGGATTCGCTCTCCAAATCAGTAATTGAGAATCAATGAAGCAGGGGCAACTCTTTAGAGAATAGAAAGGAGAAAGGCAGGCCTAGGTAGACAGAGAACCCCCACCAAAATCAGCTGGGCAGTAATTAGTCGGCAAAGCCCCAATGAATGCCTAAGACTTTGAGCCCATGTTGAATCTTCTACCACATAAGATGCCTCACACTTCTTCAAATGACTGCATATACGGCTCTCAAAAATCTACCAAATATCTCAACACATATATTAGACTAACAATTTCCTGCTAGAACCAAGAATTTAAATGTGCTTTAGTAGACATCAAGGGATCACTGCATGTTCTGGGGATCTTTTTCACAATCTTTTTTCTCCTCTTTTCAGAATATATGGAAATGGCATTTCTTAAGCAGTATGCGCTAGTCAACCAGAGGCTTAGATGATAGATTTCTATTATCCTAAGACTTGACCTGGAAGAACTTGAATCAAATGACTTTTCAGCACGACAGTGTCTTCCCAAATATATGCTGCCTTTGCCTAACCATTTAAGGTCAATTTAAGAAAAGAAAAAAAAAGAAAGACCTGACCACTTTTCTCAAGAAATTTTTCTGAAATCTTATTTTAATGTAAGAAATAGAAATATTAAATAGACAGATAATTCCACAAGTCAATGAAATTAATAAAATTGTATTTTTGTTCTGGATTATAGGCTCTGTTTTCCTCAGGAGGTTAAACAATATTTATGATTTCTTTAGCCTGTGAAAAATAAAAAGATAAAACTTTTTAAAAAGGTACTACTATTTCACAATCACTTAAACCTTTAAAATCCTTTAAAATAAATAATATTTTGGCTATTAGCAAATGCTTGAGCCTGAGGCAAATATAAAATTCTAAGCATGCAAAAGTGTGATCACCCTTAAAGTTTTAGCCTGTAACTCCACGATACTCCAATCTGGAAAATGTTTTTTGCCTGCTTTTAGTTGCCTTAAGATGTCTCAGTGTTGAACCCAAGAAAATTGGGACCTAACCTATATAGGTATGTATTCTCCAGGTGAACACCTCCAGCACATGACACTGTCACGGAGAAGTCATCTGCTTCATTAGGCAACGGGCAGATGGTCCACTGTGTTCAACAGCGCTGACCTTCAAAGAGAACCAAAGGTAGCATATACTGCGATACTGTAATCTAGAGGTCACAAAAGTGAAGAGAATGATAAAGTAGAATAATAAAATACACACATGCTCACACTAAAGTTCCTAAGGCTGTCTTTTTCCACATGAGACAATTTAATTCTGGAACCACATACACTGAACCGAAACTCACAGAAAATCTACAATAGTCTGGCAGAACTTCATTTACATTCTCTTTCTTGGTACTTTATTCCTCATATAAAATAGTATGTTCTGCAGCATGTAGGAAATATTTTATTGGGTACTGACATGATGTAAGGGCAACTCTAAACATTCTTGAACTCTTCTATCAGAACTTTGTATCAAATTAATGGGACTATCCAAGCATTTTTACCTTACAACTCTGGAAACTTTTTTTTTTTCCCAAAAAAGACAATCTAGGAATAAACTGTAACAAAAGGAATGCAACAAACATTATTCACACATTTCCTAGATAGCTTGCTCCCAAACAACATCACTTATATTTCAACTGAGTTTTAGTCTTTTATATTTGCGATGTACAATACTAAATTAGAAAATCCCAGCCAGCAGAGTAAGATTTTTAAAGTTTGTTTGTAATTGGCTCCCCAAAAATACTGGAAACAATATCTTTTAGCATTCCATAGTCCAGGTTGATAATTTAAAGCTGTTAAGAAAGGCATTTTAAAATTTCTATACAAATGATTATCAATGTAGGTGACATTTGATTATAGCTTTGAAAAAAGAAATGCCACCATGAAAAGACTTGTAGTTTAACTTTAAATAATATTGAAAATGTAAAAGAATATACTATGCCCTTGAGGATACATTTTAACATAAAAAATTAGACTTTGGATGTAAATCCCTAGAAACAAAAATGGAAATTAAATTATCTGATGTGACTGGTATATAAAGTTCTTAGAAGTACTGAGACTATTTAGGAGAGTTTTGTCCAGGTGAAAGTGATATAATTACATTATTTCACTATTATCATGATTTGATCAAAGATTTCCAAAATCTAAATATCGTTATCTGTGTCTACATTCTAATACTGGGAGATTGTTTCTGAAATATAATGACCAAAATGTTTACATTTATAATTTGTAACATCAAAAGCAAGGTAGCAAGTAATATATGTTAGTTCCTCTATTTGAAGACATTTAATTCTTCTATAATCACAAATAATTAACGTCATAAACACAAGCATATACATTAAAAATCTGTCTCCAGCCAGGTACAATGTAATCCTTGCACTTTGAGACACTGAGGCAGGAAGACTGCTTGAGGCCAGGAGTTGAGACCAGCCTGGGCAACATAGTGAGACTCTGTCTCTACCAAAAAATTAAAAAACAAAACTTATGAAGTTTAAAAAAAAATCTGCCTCTGTATAAGATTTTATTTATACATAGTCAAAGAGGCTTCCTCAGTTAAAAAGAGGACTTACTGCTCCCAGTTCTGAGACACTGATCCTTGAGTTCTATCATCCTGCTGGGGATCAGGAGTTTTGATGAGGGAGATGCTGACCAGAAGATGCAGTTTCCAAAGGGGTCTCTTAGCCTGCTCTCACCCCTCCACACTCCCACACCAGGGTCTCCCCATGACCTCCTCTGGGTAGAGCTTTACAATCTTCAGTAGGGAATATCTTCAAGGTAAAATTAAAAGCTCAAAATATGAAACTCATAGAACAGTTTTATTTCCTCCACTATCACTTTTTAAAATTTTAATATTAAGATATCATTGCTTAGCACTTCTACCGAATTCTACTTGAGACTATATAAAGTCAACGAACACAAATCTCCACATACATAATTTAACAAATACAGAATTTCCACATCAATATTGAAAAATGGCTTATTGCAATCCTGTGTGGAAAACATACTCCAAAGGTTTGTTAAGTATGCACAAACACATAATAATTCATTTACTGAGTCATGAAAGATAATTTATAACAAGCTATAATTTATAGTTACAATAATTTATTTAGTTATCCATCATCTACTAGATATATCTAGGCATGCTGCTTGGCCTTTGTGATAGAAACATACCGGCCAGGCACGGTGGCTCACACCTGTAATCCCAGCACTTTGGGAGGCCCAGGCGGGCAGATCACAATGTCAAGAGATTGAGACCATCCTGACCAACATGGTGAAATCCTGTCTCTACAAAAAAACATACAAAAATTAGCTGGGCATGGTGGTAAGCACCTGTAGTCCCAGCTACTTGGGAGGCTGAGGAGGAAGAATCACTTGAACCAGGAGGCAGAGGTTGCAGTGAGCCGAGACTGCACCACTGGACTCCATCCAGCCTGATGTCAGAGCGAGACTCCGTCTCAAAGCAAAACAAAACACATAAAATACCAAGAAAGAATTCAATAATGTCAACTTATGTAGGAAAAAAAATCCACATAAAGAAGCCAAAAAGTTGTAATAGTGGTTTCCAAAAAAAAAACCCAAAAAACAAACAAAAAAAAAGTCCTAAAAACATCAGCAACTTCATATCTTCCTTAACTCTTGGATCTTAAAGCATATGCTACTCTCACAATTTAAGCTTCTCAGTGCCTCTGGAACATTCTTGACAATAATAAACTTGCAGTTCCAGTCAGGCTTCATCTGGTCTGGATTTCCATTCAGGTTGCTGGACATCAGAGCACATACAGCATGTATAGGAAGAGTGCACAGAAACACACAGGAACGTGCTGATGACGTTCATTGAGAAACCACTCTGCCACATCACACATCACAGAAGCTACTTGGCTCCCCTGCTCAAAAAAGTCCTGCTACTTTTCAAATCTTAAACAACTTGATTCATTTCAGTTATTCCAGCAAACAAAAACAGACCATGCAAACTGCACAGATCCACAATCCCTTATCCATTATTCCAATATCCAAGCGTGTTGTTGTATCTACTTTTTGTACATTTGGCACAAACTATATTGTCTGGAAACTATTTATCATCCTTATTTCACCAGGCATAAATATTAGTGTTTTCCTAGAGAAATATTAATGTCTATGATTACAGGGTACTGCCAAAGACCATATGAGAAGTGTTACTTAGTATATAGTAAATACATCTATTACCTCCCTAATACCTAAAAAATTTCTAATTCTGAAACCCATTTGTATTCAAGGATTTCCTTATAATTATTTATTTATTTATTTTACTTTAGGTGCATACTATATCTGGCATTTCTCCCCATGTTATCCCTCCCCATCCCCCGCTGTCTCTCCCCTACCCCCCACAACTGTCCCCTGTGTGTGATGCTTCTCTCCCTAAGTCCACGTGTTCTCGTTGTTCAACACCCACCTGTGAGTGAGAACATACGGTGCTTGGCTTTGTTTTTGGGTCAGTTTGCTGAGAATGATGGTTTCCAGATTCCAATCTGTCTTTATATTAGATGGTCTTTCTTTTACCTCCACTAAAATGTGACCGAAATCATTCCACTAGACTTTTCTCTTCTATACCTTCAAATCTTTCTTTATGTCCAACTTCACTTATTTTTCTCTTGTATTTGAAGAAAACCACTATTTCCTATTTTTCAAAGTGAACCCCTGACTAGGCTGGTCACCACACCCCATCCAATTTTCTGGAGTCTTCTTCTATCAGTTGTCATTGGCATTCGGACTTCTTCTTTTTCTCCATTGTCCCTTATTTTCTTTTCAAACCTGGATGGATTTCAGCTTACTCTTATGTAAAATGAAATAAATCTCACCCTTACAAAGACATGCCAAGCTATGCTCTTTTCCTGCTAAACCATATTGTTAAAAAGTTTAAAGCCTGTCTTCTGTCTTCATTCACTCATTCATTCACCTGTCTTCTGTCTTCATTCACTCATTCATTCACCCAAAGAGGTGTTACTGAGTACCTATTATGCACCAAATATTAGAATAGAAATATGATCAACACTAAAGGACTGCACAGAGTCAGTAAAGGATGGAAGAGGGGTAGAGATGAAGGAACAAAATCAACAACCACCTTATAATGCAATTGGCTAGCATTAGGCCAAACTTAAGTACCTGCTGCTGCCTCCACACACTTCACTGCTTTGGACTGCTTGTTCACCTTCTCTTAAGCAAACCATGATGACTCACTAAAGCTGTAATTTTCCCAAGTACAGAGACACATTTTAAATCTTTTCTCCTCCCCACCCTACTATCTAGTCAGTGTCTTGATAGATATTTAATAAATATCTATTAAGTAGACATTAATATATTTACTAGCTTATTACTTTTTGTACTTATTTTTTGTAATTTTATAGTACTTCATGCTATGTAAAATACGTGAGGTATTTTTTTTTTTTTTTTTTTTTTTTTTTTTTTTTTTTTTTTTT